>NC_056731.1:244326445-244592501 GCF_019279795.1 Protopterus annectens | reverse complement strand
TGACATCACTGAACAGAAGTAATTGAGCACTCTGGTATGACTTTTGCAAACAGTAGCTCTTCTGAAATATAACAAAAAAATATTTAAAGATGAGAAGGAATGTCAGGTGGACAGTAAAGGCAGACTGTGCCACGCAACAAAGTCCACAGATATCACTCCATGCATGAATTGGGGTCTATATCACTCAGCGAAAATTCAGTTCAGCGAACTTAATTTTCGGTTCACTTACATTGAACATGCTGTTATTCGAACTGTTCATGCTGAGATCATGGTACAGTGAGGATCAGGAAATTTGCCCTTTCCCCAGTGTTGTGTGATCTCTGAGTTGGTATATATAATTAGCGGGGGGTATGGGAGTGGATTTTGATGAACAGCATTTCCAATGAAATGCCTTTTGCTAAACTGTTTATTTGCTCAAGTGATACAGGACCCCATGAATTATCTGTTTTTTTTACAAGAAAGGAAACATTAACTTGAATGTCATGATCCATAGTTCTGGACTAGATGCTACCCCTTTACCTGCACAGCAGTATGCCATGCAGCAGCCTGGGGCCCTACTACTGTTGCCATTTGGTTGTCATTAATCATAGTGTTACTGGAACTGGGAGCTGCAGTGACAGCATAGGTCACTTCGCCACCAGACCGGTGAATGATCATGTTCTGCAGAATGCAACATGCAGTAAACAGCCAGCATGCAGTAGTTGGGTCATACTGAAGGGCACCCAAAGACTCATCCAGGCACCTAAAATGACTCTTCAGTATGCCGAAGACCCTTTCAATGACAATACATGTCTGGGGCAAGCTGTGTCATAGATGTCTTCTGCAGTCCCATTTGGATTTCTCACTGGAGTCATGAGCCATGTTCCAGTGGATATCCAGCATCACCTGGGGAAGAAAATGACAAGGTGGGAGCAAAACAAAGGAAAAATGGCTTAGTATTCAGGAATACATTTTACCATGAATAACTACTTGAATACAATAAGAAAAAGAAAAAAAATATTTTAATTGCCAATAAGATTAACACTGGGCATCTTACTATGCAGGAAGAGGTGGTAGAGTGCCAGATATGGGAATCGTGCACTGGCAGGATACTGGGCAGGCACATTAGTGAGGCACCCCCATGCATCACACACACTACCTGAGAATTGATGGAATGGTAGGCCTTCCTCTTGCAGTGCCACTCACCCCATGGACTAGTAAGGGGGCCCTAATTGCAACACTGATGCAGTCTGTTGCAATGAGTACCTCATAAAAGGCACTTATAGTTCTGGCTCAGTCCTGAGGTGACACCAGGAAATAGATGTACCACTCCACATGTGCTAAACGTCCATTCAAGAACTGCTGTAGTTTCTTCAAGGCTGAAGCCTGTGAGATCCCCAACATATCTACAGTCAGTCTCTGGAAGGTCAGTGACAAGTATTTTGAGGGTTATATACATACCCGAGTATCCACAGGGATAGATGTCCATGCATTCCTCCAGGGGTCATACTGAAACCTTTATAATACCCTATCAAGTTTCTCTGGATTATCAGTTATAATGAATTATCTGTCTATATTGCCGCCTCCTCAACTGACGAGCACTGTTAGACACAAGCAGTTTTGGCTCAGCCAAGACTAGCAGCAAGTGACAGCACTTTCAAAGACTGGAAAGTAGATAAGATTGACAACACTCTCCTTTATATAACGTATCTGTGGACAGCATGAAAAAGCAGGAAAAATTCACTAAATTGGAAATAGGCAAGAGAACCTTTCATTAGCATATGATGGGTTACATCATCCCTCACTTACATCATATAATGTTCATTTGCTGCGGCTTATTTGCAGGTTTCTGGTGTTAGCATGAATGACTTCTATGAATTGGGGCTTAGATGCACTTATTCACAGATGGTCTTAACGCGTCCATGTAACTGAATACCACCCAGAGACTAGAAGACATGGTCAACTAATCTTGGATTCCAGTAACAAGTATAACAGCACTGTGAACATTCTGGTGTAGAATGCTTGCCAGACTACTAAATAAGATGGATTACAAGAATTTCCTGACACAAGTCCAATTATTTGAATTTTTAGTTAACTTTGATTATTTAGAAGCACTTGTAATTCAAGATTATAAGCATAACATCTTTGGAGCCAATAAAGAAATGGAATTTGTAAGAGCTAAGAGAGGCTATGTTACCCTTGTAAATAAAAAAAAAAATCAAAATTAAATAGCAAAATAAGGCATGTGCATCTTAATTGAGTTAACATGGAAGAGAGAGAATTATAAATTACTAAATTAATACATTTCACTGAGGTTAATAGGGTCCGACAGTATCTGTGGGAAATATTTGATAACAGCAGGTGAATGTAATTTAAATGATTATGGGTGGTTTTATAGCTGGAAAAGGATTATCCACAAGTTATACTATATATAATATATAAAAGATTTTCAGTAGAGCCATAGATACATAAACATGTAAAATTTGACAGTATTAAATGGAAATGGTAAACCTCAAAGTAGATATTTAATTGAATCACAAAAAACGGCCATGTAATAGATTATGAGGGTATGAAAGGAATGTGTAATCTTAATCGATATAAGGACTGAAATTTATCACCAGTAATTGTAAGAGAATAATGTTTAGATGTAGGGCAGGAAACTAGACTCAAGGCGAGCCAGAAGAAAAAAAAAATGAACAATATTGCTAAGTAATCAAAGAATCTGAGAAGAATTAATTGAAATGAATAACATTCAGGATAGTTCAACCAGGATAAAAGTAACTGATCAAAGAGGAGTTGAATGTTAGAGGGTCCAAGAATAAGATAAATGCTTCGCTTGGCTAGTTATGGCACAGAAAGAAGAAATGTTAAAGAAATGGTATCTCATTTACTATTCTATCATAAAGGAGTATAATAGTTTGATAAAAAAAATCAACTGCAGCAAACTGAAGAAAAGACCTGAATATTCTAGCATTTATCAGCTCATGGAACCAGGAAAAAGCACTGCAGGTGAACTAGTAGTATGCATGTCATGAAGTATGGTACTTACCGAAATTAGAATCAGAAAATATATTTATAAAAATTCGATAGTTTTAAAGATGGCATTCAATAGTAAATACAGAAAAACAAATTAAAACTCGTCCATTAATGAATTGTTTAAATTGCAACTGAAAACCGTTAATTTCTTCGAATTTTAGGGATAAAATTTATGACCTCCAGCACTAACTGGTCAACGTGGGTCTACCAATTAGCATGACGGTGATCCCTGATTTAGAGCTGCGGTAAAAGTGGATTTAGAAATACCTCATTAATAGTTAATTATCATGTCTCTGAATTGAACAGTGTGCTGTCAGACATGACTTGGTGTTCTCCTTACCATCTCGCACATGGTTGTACAATCACCGCTCAACACGCAGAGACATACTCGTGCATCTCTTACATACATGGTTGCTCCCACAGGACCACTCCCACACACCCTCAAGCATAGTCCTGCAAAGAGGCAGTTTCTCTGTTCTCATTTCCCAAAGTGACCATCCAGGCAAGTTTTACATACACTTGTTTAATCACACACGTGGATGGCTGCATGGTACCTACCTGTAGTTATGGTAAATTCCATGACCGTTCCATAGCAGTGGATGAGTGTACACCATCAAAGATGGCATACATTGTTTTCTCCCTGCAAGAAAAATAATTCTGTAATGCAGTTTTCTGCATCTATTTACCATATTATTCTAGTGTTGGTACTATTTCTGTGGGGTACAAATGACTAGTATTAACTGTGCCCCCAGACTGCTGCATTTCCATGCATCTTCACCAGAGACTGCTGTCTGCACAACAGCTGTCAGCAGTGTACAACTATAGCAACAGAACAGTCTCTGAATCACTCATGCTTACTGCACTGTGTAAATCTTCCAAGTAAAGGCTTCCAGATCATGGTAAACCCTTCAAAATCCTTTGGTATTATCAGGAAATTTAAAACTTTTAGTATTGCAAAGTCAGAGTGGGATAATTGTATCCACCTGTCAGAAAAGGGATACAAATATTCTGCAGTGCATCATTCCATAACATTGCTGGGCATATTGAAAACCTATGGCAGTTGATTAGGAGGAATTAGACTAAAAATGAATAGAGTATATTTAATAAAATAATTTACTGAAAACTGGTCCACTCATTAGGCTTGTTTTGTCTTTAAGTATATAATAGGAAAATATAAACAGAATCAACAGGAGCAAAACCTTGCTTTTTTTATTTTTAGAGCAGCACTTGACATAGAGGATTATGATAATGTCTGATCATAACCAGCTTATGTTTGAAGCAGGGATGCCAAGAAACTCTCCTCTTGAGCGTTGCTCTTCAGGTTATTCTTTGCATCTTTGTCACAGACATATAATAGGGGATTATGGCTGGAGACCCAATCATAATTTTTTGTAGTGCATAGAGCTTTGTCTGCTCCAAGTACTACAAGTTACAGGGGAAAAAAGGTGTAGGAGCTCAGTGTTTTACCTGCTTTGAAAGCTGGTAAGGCACTTATCGGTGTCAAACTTTGCTTAAGAATTCTGAACAAATTCAAAAATAATGGAGGTACAAAGGATAAAAATCCTGGACATTTTTTAAATATTGCTCTAATTCAATTGTTAATTGAATAACAGGTTTTGCATCAGCATGCGTTTTTTTGAACAGTAACAAGTATGAAATTCTTTGTGGCATTATTGAGTAACTGTTGTCCTCAGTTATTTAACAAAAAAAAAAGTTATGAAAGAATAAAAATGGGCAAATTCAGAGGTGTTCCCCTTAATCAGGGACATTTGAGAGGTACAGCAGATAGAAACTGACTCTGACATAAGGTAAAACAGCTTTTAAAAACTGTTAGATACTTTATTCTTACACATTTAAGTTCTAACCACTTTTAAAGCAGTTTTATCGTCTGCTGTGGTTATTTGTTGGCTGGCACTGTCCTCTTAGTTCTAGTTTAAGATACAATCTTAACAGTGCTTATAGTGTCACTACCAAGATGTAGTTAAGAACCCCCAAGCGCTGTTAAGATTGAGTCTTGTTACAGGTAAGAGCTGAAATTCTTCTTTCTGGATTTAAGAGTATAGTCACAGCACTCCATGTACTACAATTTGATCAGTAAAAGAATTGAGGAAAACAGTCAACAGAGAATGATATAAAAAACTAATTTTGTATAGTAGTAAATAGGCTGGGGTATATAGAGCATCAAAACAGGATTGGGTGTGGTATTTATTCCAGGGCGTGGTCATTTTTGTTCCTAGGATTGTCATTTCAGGGCTCCGTTTCCCTCTCTCTGTTAGCATGAAAGCACCCAAACCTGCCCTTGATTTGATTGAATACTGAGCTTGATTGATGGCTTGGGCACGTGGCAGGTACCCTGAAGTTTTTGAACCTGGCCTGCTTATTATATCCTTGGCTGGATATAGCCCATTTAGCTAAGGCTACTCCAGTAGTGATCATTCTAACATCTACTGTTATGGTAAATTTACTTACAAAACTGTACTTTCTCCTCAGAGTAACAAAAAAGCAGACTATCAAAACAAATATCTAGTGTATTGGAGGTGAAAATTAAGGTGGTTTTGGTCCTCTCCGATAATCTCTGCTTGACCAGAGGTACCAGGCAGGGGTGTCCTCTCTCCCTTTTACTATTTGCATTATATTTAAAACCACTGGCTAAGAAAACAAGGGACTCAGAAATTCAAGGATATGATTAGTATAGTCAAGAAAAATCTGGTTGTATTTGCAGACAATAGTATTTTATACTTGACAAAACCCAAAAGGGATATTACAGTTCTGTGGAACAAATTAGGACAGTTTCAAGCATTTTGGGATATAAAATTAATGAAGCTAAAACAAAAGCAATAGCTCTAAATTATGTACCCGCATACAAATGGGTTCAGCAGTATCTGTATTTGAGGACATGATAAAATAAAGTATTTAGGAGAATTGTTTAAAAATGATATACTGATTTGGCAGCTAAGTATATGTGGGAAGGGACTGAACAAAATATAATACAAAAACTGAGAACATGGAAGCTCTGTCATATGGATATCGATAGCAAAATATAAGCAGTTAAGATGTTATTAGTCCCTTTAGTCTTGTATACAGGTTAGGCATATTTTTATCAACCAGAGGAGAAGTTGTGGTTTTTGTACTTCATTATTTGGGAATGGTTAACTTATGCACATCAGATTTGTCCGCTTAAATATTACCTTTCAGATACTAAGTTATCCCTTCGTTTTTCTGAAACTTTATGGTAAAGATGAAGGGAATCATTTATATGCTTCCATATTTTGTATTCATATTTAGTTTTACTTGCAAAGGAAAAAACACCATTTATTATTTTGTAGATTTCTTAGTTGATGTGCATTTTACATATAAAACATGTTTTTTTCTTAGATGATCAAGATGCTGTTAGGAAGAGTGAACTGGTCAACTGGTACTTGAAAGAGATAGAAAGTGAAATTGAAACGGAAAATGAACTAATTACAAAGAAGACAATAATAGAAAAGGTCGTTCATAGACTGATACACCATGTAAGTATATTTAATTGCAGAAAGCATATCCTAATTTGCAGCTTTATGAGAAAATGAGACATTGGGTTAATTTTTGCCTGGCAGTAAAAACAAATTGATAATGAGCTGCATCCTGGGTTTGAATCTCTGCATGTATCTTGTGACTGTACAGTTAACTATACAATTGCTTGTGGACAGTCTTGAATAATGAGAATTGCTTTTGAGTAGTTATGAGGAAATGTGGTCCTGAGTGTTTGAAAATGGTTAAGTGCTGACACAGAAAATAGACACTATTCTTCTGCATTAGAATGTAATATGTTCAGTCAGAATCTAAATTTACCAATGAGTGGGTAGGGCTAATCTTTCTACAGCAGTGGAGACTAGCTGTGTGTTTTATGCGTTGGTGTATCCTTCAGATGAATCTAATGATAAAACTTAAGTCTGCTTGATGTTATCTATACTAAACCTCTCAGCAGTCTGCCTGCTGTCCAGACTGTTGTATCACCCTCATTTGATCAATGCTACATATAATGTACTCAGACTTTTAAAGCATTTTTCAGAGGGGGCTGTACTACTCAATGGAGGAAGGGGGTTATGCCCCTTTGCTCAGTCTTCATGCATCCTACCACTGTGAGAATGCATCAGCTCCGAAACAAACTTGAAATGAATCTACTTTTCTCCTTTTTACTGTAACTTCAAAGCCACGCAGCTGTGATGTGGAGACAGAGCAGCTATATCAGTGGATGCAGGAGGTGAAGTCCCCCTTGCAAAAATACAGTTCAAATTAATGTACTGTGGTGATAAATCCTATAGTTAAAGCAAGACATGGCAAACAAAAAGAAGAGACTGTCATTTGTCTTCTGTACCTGCACTTCAGCCTTAGTGCTGATGAAACTTTATGTAAGTCTGTAATTCACTCCCTGTGAAGCAGTGCTGAACTGTTCTGTCTAGGATGTTTTTTACTTCAGAGAATCAGTGTTGCTTTCATAATTCAAGATAATGAAAATACCTTTTCTTTGCCACACTTCTGATCTGCACTATTTTCCCTTTGTCTGCTCCCAACAAACTGTTTGCAAGATAGATTTGTCTGGTTTTAATTTTGAACTAGAAGTGGATGATGTCCCTCCTGACCACTCCTTCACATGTCTGAGCCCTTAACGCCTTTACTTTCTCTCGCTCCAGTAATTCCTAGCATTAGCTGCCCCACTTTCCTAAGTACAGTACTATTACTGGTTCTGAAAGCATTACAGTTATTTCTTGTATCCAAATCTTACTCTGGCTTGGCACCTTGTACTGAATGAAAGATGCTGGTTGTGCCTATTAAAGCCAAAGGAGGATGGATAATAAATCTGAAAGTGGCATAAGTGGAAGAATTCAAGTATACTTTTTTTGGCAAAAAGAGAGGCCTGTCTCAGAGCCCAGTCTTTAGCATCTGAATCCCTTACTGCATAGGTGACCCTTCCTTTGTGTGCTTCCAGGCTGACATTAATGTTTTGTTAATGGAAATTTCTTTTAGTTCAAAGATTGGCTTATTTCTGTTGGATGAGGGTATAACCATAGTCTCACAAATATTTTAATTGGATGTCATGGCTTTGTGTGCACTGTCTTCATTTAATATTTACTCTCAAATGTCCGTTATATTTAGCCCTCAGACTTGAAATCATGTTCTGTTACTCGGATTTCATCATATTCACCTCCCTGCTTTTCTTCAAGTGTATGTTTTTCATTTTACTCCCTTTCATTATATAATGTGGTCCTGCACTACCTGTTCAGTCTTTTGTTCTGAATTAACATCATCCCATCTGTCTGCTTCACATACTAGGTTAAAGTCCTTTGAGCGAGTGACCCATTTGCCATTTGACTTGCAAATGTGCAACATTTCCATTAAAGCTGTGTCAGATATTGCTCTATATGCAAGGCACAGGTCACCTCTAAGCAGTCTGTCTGACGCAGAATAAAGTGACAATGATTTCAGTCTGTCTGCATATGACAAATCTTGAAGACCTTGAATTTCCTTTGTAAGGAACCTTTCTGGTCTCTCCAGTTGCTGCAGGTGTTTGGAAAGGAACATACCAAAGACAGCATTTTACTCTATTATTGGCCTGATGAGAGAAGAGTACACTGGTGGTTATAACGCTTTTTTTTCGTGAAGGCAATGCCCTTATGAGATGAGCAGTATAAAATGCCCGTCTTACCACTGTGGAGACATGGTGATCAAGGTTAAAGCTGCTATCAACCTGTGCCCAGTTGTCTCACCACTGACTGCTTTAAGGTATTGCTATTGATATGGTACTTTGCAGGAACATCACCCTTGCAGAAGAGGATGATACATTTTTTGCATTAAGTTTAAGACCATGACCATGGCACCAGTCATTAGTCTGCATAAGACCTTCTTGCAGGATGTTGACATTGCTAGGGGTTTCAGTGGCCATTTCCAGTTTGCAGTCACCAGCAAACTGTCAGCCACAGTCCTTTAGTTTTAGCCTGTACTTCTGAGAAATAGATTCCAAATAGGGGTCCCAGACCTGATCCCTGTGGAACACCACTGGTTACAGGTCTGCTGGAGGAGGTGGAGTTTCCTGTTCTGACAGTATGAGTTCCATCAGTGAACCAGTTTGCAACCCACCTGACAGTATATGGGTTGATACTCAGCTGGGTGAGTTTATCAATGATGCCTGAGTAAGGGATTGTGTCAGAAGCCTTTGCTAAAGTCTAGGTAGGCTGTATGCACAGATTTGCCCTTGTTTAGGGCTTTGGTGACTGTCTTGAAGTCCACCAAGTTTAACAGGCATGATCTTCTCTTGACAAACCAAACTGAGTGGGGTTGAGAATTTGGAGATTTCCTATATCTTTGTAAATAAGGTCCTTGATAATTCGTTCCATGGCCTTGCAGATAAGGCTGGTCAGACTGGTGAGCAAGAGAGCCTGGATTCTAAATTCTTGATGTAGATGCTTCTCTCAAATGAATTTGTCTGGATTAGAAGTGGGTTGTCCGTGTACATGAGGCAATTGCTACATTGCTTCAAGATGCTCATGTTGACCAGGCTGGCTGGAGAAACTGGGGAAATTGTCCATCCATAATGCTAGGTAAGTTGATGTGGTCAGAAAACAGGGAGAGGGCAGGAAGGATCAGGTAAAGTAGAGAACAGAAGAAATGGACAAAAAATATGAAGGGCTAGTGGGGAGGATCTGTGTTGGTGCCTCAGGAGCTTCACTGAATACATCACCCGTCAGTGAGTTAATCACAAGAACTTGATGGAGCACCAGCAGAGTGCTAATCGAAAATGTACAGGCAAAAGTGTCTGTGTCTGGGTGCTTGGCAGTGAGGGATGTGCAAACAAAAGCAAGCCCATGCAAACACAGTGCTTATGTAGCAAACCAATTTAAACAAATTAAACAAATTTAAATGATAAAGCAAAAAAGAATGTCCTAATCCAGCAACCTTCAATGAGATGAGTTCTAACTGCACACTTCTGCCACTAGGGTGTAGGGGAACCCTCTCCAACAAAAGATGACCTGGTTTAGTGCTCAAGTCAAATAAGCAATCTTCTTCTTCTTTTGGCTTTTCCTGGTTAGGGGTCACCACAGCAGATCACGTGTCCGCTCATGATTGGCAGTAGAGTTTTTACGGTGTCTAGTTGCCAGCCCGGCACCCAACCTTCCACGGAAGGCACACACATGCACACACTCATGTCTAGGGCCAATTTAGAGTGTCCAAACCACCTACAGCATGTCTTTGGGATGTGGAGGAAACTGGAGCACCCGGAGGAAACCCACGCGACCACAGGGAGGACATGCAGACTTCGCAGAGAAGGGCACCCCAGCCAAGGATCGAACCGGAGAACCTCTTGCTGTGAGTCAACAAGGCTAACTGCTGCACCACTGTGGCCGCCCAAGTTCAAATAAGCATGGATATAGTAAAAATGCAGTTCAAACATGAAATATACAGTGAAAAATTCTACTTAAATTTTGCAGAGATCAGCAGAAGGCTTGGATTTGCTTATGTAGCAAATGAGAGCAAACTGATTTAAGCAAATTGACCAATAAAAAGCTCAAAACTGAGCCTTGTTTCAGCAACATTCAATCAAGTGAGTTCTGAATGCACACTCCTGCAACTAGGGTGCAGGGGAATCTCTCCGACCAAAGATAGCCTGGTTTAGTGCTCAAGTTATACAAACAGAACTTTATTCAGCAAGTCTGAATCTAGTCTATGCTACAGCAAACAAAATGCAACAGTTTCAGAAAAAAGCAGTTCAAATAAGCATTGACATGTTAAAAATGCAGTTCAAAAGTGAAATATACCGTGAAAAATTCTACTTAAATTTTGCAGAGATCAGCGGCTTGCTTACCACTGTGCCTTTGTCATAGTCCCTTCATTCAGAAATGATACTCTGATAGTTTTACCTTTCTCTTGCTGCCATACATTAAACACACACACACACACACACACACACACACCTATCCTTCTCAATTCTTTAGTAGCATTCCGTCCTCCTGTGTTCTGCCAAAAACAAATCTGTTTGAAGGCTGTATGAAGCACATCATGCCCACTGCCTTTACCATGTTTACATTTTTGATCTTTTTTGAACATTAGTGATTGAACAGGTAGCCTTTCCTTCCTGGTCTTATCTACTATCTTTTCTTCCTTTATGAAAACTGAGATGTAGCCATTTTCTGGGGTGGATGGGTGTTTGTGTTTTTCCCTCCTTCTTTCAATCAACTTTTTTTTTATTTAAAGCTTCACTATATTTTGTTCTTCTATATGCTCCTTTGGTTTGTATATAAAGTTTTCCAGCCCTTCTTGGCTGAACTAGCCATCACTCCTCTGACGTCATTTAAGTTGGGGGTTTTTTTGCCTTACTTTTCCAGAATGTATGTTTTGTTTCTTGTTTACCTTCACCACCACCTTATTTGAAAAGCACCATCTCCCTCCATTTGCTTTATGTGTCATCAGAGTTAACAGCCATGGCTTAACTTTATCATTCATACTAGTTTTACCTGACAGTTTCTTAACTTACCAAGTTATTAACCTTTGTATTTAGTGTTCTCATGCACAGCTGGGTCTTTGTCTATAGCCTGATCTATTCCACTCTTCAGTTTACGCAATTTAAGAGATTAAAGTCAGCTGGGAATACCTGCATATGCAGATGCACTCCATAATTCTTTTCATCAGAAGTATTCTTGTGATTTTTAACTACCACTGATCTAAAACTTGCCAGATTAAATTCTTAAGTTTGGGCTTATTTCTGCAGGCTTGCAGTGAAACTGACTGCCATTCACTAATATTTTCATTTCTAACCTCCGTCCTGTAATTTGCTTTGAAGAACAATTTGTGATCCCAGTTTTTTGTAAATACTTAAATTCATTCTTTATCCCGGATTGTAAATATCAGAAATTTATTCTGTATCCCTCTTTGAAAACCTCAGGTCTAGTACTGTAGTCCCCTGATTTACAATGACATCTTTACCAGATTCTGTAAGCTGTAAGAAAGGGTTTAGCTTGATTTTAATTCCTGCACTATACAGGACCATGGTCTGGAGTTAGTCTATCTGGGTATTCTTTTATTATCCGCATCATTGCTCGTTTCCACCTTGGACCAAAAATAAAGTGGGGGAAGAGTTTTGATGCACATTTGCCCCAGTGTTCCCCAGTCCTGTCCATGATGCCAACTTGTATGTTGTAGATATAACTGCTAGTTTTTTTGTAGGAAAACTGGAGCACATAATGCATCACATGTAATGACTAAGAAGGGTGATTAAACTATTAAGACAATGTACTTAACAGTGAGGTTCATCACTGCAATCCCATCAGCTAGAGAGACACCAGTCCCAATAGATTTTCAATCTTTTAGCCAGCATAACTGAGTGCCTTTACAGATGAAAAGGCCACCAAATGAGAACTTCATGGAACATTTATTTTAGCTGATACTATGATTAACAGAGGCATAAGTTGGTGTGAAACAGTCCAGCAAAGCAAATATGCAGAGAACTTAAGGTCAAGCTTGATTTCACAGAAATAATGCAAGTCGCCTTCTTTTTCTGTCTTTTTTTAAAGGTGTATTCCAATAATTCCAAGCAAGTTAAAATTATTGCATGTTTCCTTCTCAATTAAAGAACATCTGAGGTAGACTTGTCTGAACTCTTCTCAAGGACAGAGACATGAAAAACAAGTCTTTAAATTTGTTCTCAGCCTATCCTTTGTGGCACCCTTAGAGGCATTTCCAAAACAGCATATCTACTTAGAAAGTACTGTATCACTTTAGATTGGCATAACAGTGCTGATTCCTGTTGTATTAATCTGCCTTCCATTGTAATAGTTATGTGACATCTCAGAGGAGTCCTTTCCATGAAATATTTTCTGATTCAACAGAAGCAAGCAAAGTAATATAAGGATGTCATGTAGCAATAACCATTTCATACACACATGCCTGGCATATCCATTTTATACTAATTTGGTTGCATTGTGTAGTAGTTTGAGAAGAGAGGGCTTCCTAATTAGTAGCATGTCGCAGATGCAAGGTCAGGTTGGAGTATAAAAAAAATTAGTTTAAGTAATTCTTTCATTAGGATAGTTGTACTAATTAAATGTGCAGCCCCAAAGTCTGAGGTGGAAAACTGGTTTTATTTTGATCTTGTAGCTTTAAAGTAAAAGAAAACCAGAGTTCTTTTTGTATCTGGCACAGTGGCACTGCTGTTAGGTAATATAATACTGCACATGTATATATTGGCATCTGATGATTCTGGGTAAGAACCCATTTTCAGTGGAGGCCCGGGAAGAAAAACTCCAAAGTATTACAAAACATTTTAAGAACAATAATTTAACAGTCTTAAATATAAAAAAAAATACAGTTTAAATAATTGTACCAAAATAGGCATAGTATGGAAACAATGGTTAAGAATAGATACAAGTTATAAGACAAAGTTTTAACATTTGGAGACATTTTATCCAGTTTATAGAGAAATTAAAGGTAAGATAGTATAATACAAACAGGAATTACAAATGAAATGAGAGAAAAGCAGGCTTATGTATATTTAGGGACAGAGCCAGGGAAGATAAATTGATAGTAAGGAAGTGAGGGAGGAAGGGGAGAGTGAGGAGGTGTATGGAATGAATAGGTTAATTGTTCACATTTAGGGATATAGTTTAATCTGGAATTGAGCAAGAACAGAACCAGATTTTTGCTAGGAAGCCTTTCAAAATGGTTTTGTAGGATGGGAGAGAGGGTATTGACATGATGGATACAGATAAGGAGTTCTAGGCCTTAGCAACATTGCACAAGTACATACATTGCCCAGCAGATCTGATAGGTTTGTGGACAGACAGGAGTTTTTGGTCATTGGATTGTAATGATGTATTGGGAACATAGTTATATTAAATAGTATTTAGTGCTGGACAAGCAGATGGATGCTGGATAATTCTATAGGTAGTAAGAAGCTGTGTAAATGTTAGCCAATGGAGTAGTTCTAACCAATTTAGGCTATTTAGTGCTATACAGTTTTTAAGTTCTGAAAGGGGTACTTAAACACGGCAGAGCCATAAAGAACTGGGGGGATAAGTAGTGGCAAGTGTAGTTATAGTTGCGTTGGTGAGAGAGTTTTGGCTCTGTAAAGCATCCCTAGTTTGAGTTTTTCTTAACTATTTTTGTATATAAAGATTGAATTTAAGATTATTATCCACTATCATCCCTAATAATTTGCTATGAGAAGCGACTTCAGTGGATGTATTATTGAGACAAGAACTTTTCTTAACTATTTTTGTATATAAAGATTGAATTTAAGATTATCCACTATCATCCCTAATAATTTGCTATGAGAAGCGACTTCAGTGGATGTATTATTGAGACAGAACTTTAAATTGTTTTTTTTCATGAGTGATTGGGGGAAAATAGTAGTTTGTGTTTCTTTGAGCATGAGTTGAGCTACAAAGCAATGTTTCAGTAGCTGTTGAAGCTTCCCTATTAATGTTTTTTAGAGGTGTGCTGTGTTATCAGATGTGCAAATGAATGTGAAGTCATCATCATCATCTTCTTTCGGCTGTTCCCATTAGGGTCGCCACAGCGGATCACCTGTTTCCATTTCTTCCTGTCCTCTGCATCTTGCTCTGTCACACCAACCACCTGCATGTCCTCTCTCGCTACATCCATGAACCTTATCTTAGGCCTTCCTCTTTTCCTGTTACCTGGTAGCTTCATCCTTAGCATCTTTTTCCTAATATACTCCGCATCCCTTCTCAGCACATGTCCAAACCATCGTAATCTTGCCTCTCTGGCTTTGTCTGCAAACCTTCCAACCTGGGCTGACCCTCTAATATACTTATTCCTAATCCTATCCACCCTCTTCACACCCAGTGCAAATCTTAACATCTTTAACTCTGCCACATCCAGCTCAAACTCCTGCCTTTTTGTCGATGCCACTGTCTCCAACCCATATAACATAGCTGGTCTCACTACCCTCTTGTTAGACCTTCCCTTTCACTCTTACAGGTACTCGTCTGTCACAAATCACTCCTGACACTCTTCTCCACCCACTCCATCCTGCCTGTACTCTTTTTCACCTCTCTTCCACAGACACCGTTACTCTGAACTATTGACCCCAAGTATTTAAACTCATCCACCTTCGCCACCTCTACTCCTTGCATCCTCACCATTCCTCTATCCTCCCTCTCATTCACACACACATATTCTGTCTTAGTCCTGCTGACCTTCATTCCTCTTCTCTCTAGAGCATATCTCCATCTCTCCAGGGTCATCTCCACTTGTTCCCTACTCTCACTACAGATCAAAATGTCATCTGCAAACATCATAGTCCATGGGGACTCCTGTCTGATCTCGTCTGTCAACCTGTCCATCACCATTGCAAATAAGAAAGGGCTCAGAGCTGATCCTTGATGTAACCCCACCTCCACCTTAAACGCATCCGTCACTCCCACTGCAGACCTCACCGCTGTCACACTACCCCCGTACATATACTGTACCACTCTTACATACTTCTCTGACTCTCCTGACTTACTCATACAATACCACAACTCCTCTCTAGGCACCCTGTCATATGCTTTCTCCAAGTCTACAAAAACACAATGCAACTCCTTCTGACATTCTCTGTACTTTCTCCATCAACACTCTCAGAGCAAACATCGCATCTGTAGTGCTCTTTCATCTGTGTACTATATTAGAGAGGCCTGATGTATAGAGGGTGTTTGAGAAGAATATTAAAGGAGGGAACCAAGGAAAGAGCCTTGTAGTACACCAGTGGTGACTGGGAGGTATGAAGAGAGGGTGGAGTGCCATTTTGATTACTGATACCTGTTGGATAGTTAGCTATAATAGAGGGGTGGGCTGAGAAAGACCTAATGAGGGCACTTAAAGTAGAGGTTTGCTGTGACAAACTGTGTCGAAGGCTTTAGACAAGTCTAGAAATAAGGAGACTAGTTTGCCATTATTTCTAGCTTTAACAGTATGTTTATAAGTTAGAAATGCAGTGTTAGTACTATGGGAAGGATGGAAGCCATGTTGTGTGGGGGATAGGAGTCCTTCCTGAAGGAAATAGTTTAGCAATTTGTTTTTGAATAAATTTTTCAAGTATTTTGGAGACTGAGATAAGATTGCTGTAGGTCTAAAGCAAGTAATGGTTGTTGAGGTTCCTCCTTTGTCCAGAGGGATATGTGACTTTTTCCAGAGAAAGGGAACATGGGATTCCTGGATTGACGTAATTTATAAGGGCTGAACTATGGCATGGTTTGAGTAGTTTTATATAGGATGTGGGCACAAGTTTGAAAGCAGATGTGGTGCTGTCTTTTGGGCAAGCTTAGGATTAGATGCAGGGAATCCTTGGTTACAGTTGCTATTGTGTCTATAAAGTAAGAGTTGAATTGTATTGCAGTTTCAAGTGGTGAGTTATTGGGAAGAGGGGTTGGGGTTGAATTTTTGGCCATGATGCAAGATTGCTTTACTGTTCAGAAAGTTGTTATAATATATTTTTTGTCTCTTACTTGCTGTTTACTACAACAGCAAAGCATTCTGAAATTTTCAAGACACTGTGGTGTTTTAGATTGTTTTGCCAGTCTTTCCATACTTTCTCTATTCTGTGTTACCATTCTACTCTTTTTGGATAGCCAGTTTGCATTTGTTTTAGCCTCTTCCTTCCAGTACATACAAGGCTATTTAGGGTATTCAGGAAAGGTGTATTGAGTTCATTTGCATCATCTAAGAGGACGATTTTTAGGAAGTTCCATTTAATAGATGCTAGGGTAGTAATGAACACTTCTGTGTTAACTTGGAAAAGGTTACTGGTTTTAATTTCTGGCCCATTGCCAGCCTATCACCATCATCAAAAAATCCTTGAATGTCACATACACACTCAAATTCTAAGCCTCCTCTTATCCAACAAACTTCTATCAAAGACCCAGGATGATTTTCACCCTTATCACAGCACTATCACAGCCCTTATTAGCTTCTCTAACACAATTAATCGGCACCGGAATGAAGGCAACCTTGTACCTTCTATCTATCTTGACCTCTCTAAAGCTTTCTATACTGTCTCTCATAATAAGCTCTTAACTGTTTTATCTAATCTCAAACTAAGCTGCTCCACTCTTGCATGGCTCCTGGACTACTAATCTGATCACAGACAAATACGTACAATGGCAAAACTACCTATCCCTCTTACCTGTTACTTAGGTGTCCCACAAGGCTCCATCCCCTTCTCTTCAATCTGTTCAACAACAACCTTCATACTGCCACCCTACATTGTCCAGTATGTGGCAATTCAGCCCTAATCTGTTCTCTCCCAACACTCCAAGAACTTCTAAAAATGACACATGAATCCTTTACATCAGTTGAAATATGGCTATCAGATGCACAGCTCATACTTAATCCAAACAAAACTAAATTGATGCTATTCTATCCCACCAAAGTCACAGTTACAAGCCCTCCATTCAAAATAACTTCTAGCAACAGTCTCCTATTACACCAGTTCCCCATACCAAACATCTAGGTGTTATAATAGATCAAAACATGATGTTTGACCTACATATTGCCCAAACTATAAAAAAAATTCACAAAAAACTTGGAAATCTATACAGATGCAAAAATACCTATCCAACAATACCAAAACCATTACTTCCAGAACCTACCTAGTCTCCACACTTCTCTAGGCATCCCCTATATGCATTAGTTTGGCTATGTCAGATTTGTTGATATTAGACACTTGCTACAACAAAATAGTAGTTTGCTACTGAGTCGGCCTTTAGGTCTCATCACTGCCTGGCCCTTAAACAACTATCTTGGCTAGAACTGCCCAACCTGCTCACTCTTAACCAACTTACTATATTTTACCAACCTGAAAACAACCCAGCCCTACAAGGTCTTTTAAAGCAATACCTAAGAAAATGCTTGCTACGATCCAGCAACAAATCTCTAATGGATGTTTCTAGAAGTAAAAATATCTCTGGAGACTCCCTATACTCCAACTACATTGCAGAAATTTGGAATACCATACCACTTAACATCAGAACTCAAGCCAACAAAGACAACTTTAAAAACCTTTTCAAATCCCATTTAATTAGTTCATGGATATGCACCTGTGGCTAACTACTCACACAGTATATACAGATCCTTCTGTTCTTTAGGTACTCTTTCTTGCTATATCCCAAAAATGTAAACAATGTCATTGGACTACCTGATTGTATCGTAATGAACTGTACATAACTATCACTAATGTTAACACTGGAACTGTTTTCAATGTATTATGTAATCCTTCTAACTTCTTCCAATGTAACCACTGGAATTATCTGACAATAATGCATTATGTCACACTTTTTAACTGCTATTAATCTAAACACCGGTACTGTGTATTACAACAAAGTATTATGTATGTGAATACTGAAATGTAGTTTGTATGATTTTTTTGTACAGGAATTTCATTCTTCCTGTTAGTTATCTTGTACTGTTAAAAAAATGGAGCTCTTCTTCCTAGGCCTCTGCTGAAAATGGGCAACCTGCCCAGTTGGACTTTCCTGGTAAGCAAATGTAAAATAAAGTAAATAAAATGCTCTTTAGGTGAATGTCTGGTTGTATAGATTAGGGGGATAATCACTGAGAGTGTCTCACTTTGTACCTGCAGTGATGTATTCACTAGGGTCTGATAGTACAATCTACCTAATAAGGAATATGATGTCTTGCTATAATGTGTGAGGCTGTTAATTAGTTGAGTGAAACCGTATAATTTCATACTAGATGGAGGGGAGTTATGAGTTTGTACAACTAAGTGACTTTCACATACATAATTCCACAAGAAAAAAAAAATATTAGGTTATTTCCAGAGTAGGATATCTTCCAGTATAGCTGTATCGTCGTCAGGAGGCATGTAAAGGGCAGCAATACATTTTATTTTGACAAAAGTAACCACTGCTGAACTGAATTTTGGTATTGGTTTGTTCTAAGGAGAAATGCGGTGGTAGTTGGGCAATATCAAAACAATACCACCACCTTTTCTCTTTTACATGCTCATTACGAATTATATGGTAGGGAAGCATAACTTTTTTTTTTATGCTGGGTTTGTCTAGTTTTAATTACAGCGAGAATATTGGGCTTGTGTTGGGTAATCGAGCATGTAGTTCAGCAGTTTTATATCTCATATAGTCTGGAGTGAAACAAATGAGATTTTAATAATCACTGCACTGAAGGTGACAGACTATTAAAAAAGATGTGCATGACTATCTCTGAATTTAGCCCATTGCCTATGCAAGTAACATTACTAGAACAAGGAAATTGCTTCCTAAATTGTCATGTTTCCGTTAACTACATCAGACTGACCTACAAACCAGTACTTATTTTGGCAACCATTAGCACTGATAAAATCAAATAACTCTGACATATGTGGTTTGCTACCCTATTTTCACTATAATTGCAATATTTCGTTTTTCATTCACAAATAACTTACAAATTATTTTATCGGAACTCCTGTTTGTGTTCACCTGCAGCCATTTTATTATAGACAAGATCTTTATGCCAAGGTAGCACAGCATTTACTAAAATACGTTAGTGTAATTTCAAGTGCAGTTGCAAAACTGGGTAAAAGCACAAGTCAAACCAAAGACTCCTTACTGCAGCAAAAGGAAGGTCCCAGCAGCCAAGCACAAGCCCACAAAAAGCAATGATTATCAATTAAGAATGGAGAAAATCATACGAACAGACGCCTATAGAGAAGTGTCATGTAACTAACTGAACATGGCCTATGGGAGGATTCGGTCACTAATAGAAGAACTGTTTATAGAGGCCAGAATTGATGTAGACGTATATAATTACATTAGCATGTCAGCCCCCAGACTTCCGATCCTATTTGTGATTCCCAAAATACATAAATGCATTAATGGTCCCCCAATGAGACCTTTAGTGGATGCTAGGGGAAGTACAACATACGCTTGTGCAAAATACATAGACTTTCAGTTGAAAAAATATGTAACGTCACAGCCACAGGTTTGTAAAGATTCCTGGTCATTTTTAGCTAACATCCAAAAGTTGAAGTTCAGACATCATCTGAACTTCTTGACAATTGACGTGAAGGATCTTTACACGTCTATCCCACATGTGGAAGGGATTGAATGGCTTAGATTGCTACTACATGAGCTAGGAGCACCTAATGATGAAATTAGTCTCTTGGCAGAAATGGTAGAACTGGTTTTGTCAAACTACATCACATTTGGTGGAAAATTCTATGCCCAAACAACAGGCATAGCATGGGGTCACCATGCGGGGCTAGTTTAGCTAATTTGATCATGGCATATTGGGAGAGGGAATTTGTGTTCAAGGTACCTAATATAAATAAAATTCAATTTTATACTTGGTACTGGACGATATTTTCATACTGATAGATGGGAAAGTGAAAGAGGCAGAAAACCTAGTGTCCTACTTTAATAATACAACTTCATTTTTAAAATTTACTTTCACATATAATGAAACTAATATTGCCTATTTGGATGTCTTATTGAGTAAGGACTTGCATAAAAGCAGATATTTTGTGAACATCTATAGAAAAGACACATTCTAATGCCTTCCTTCATTTTACTAGCTTGCCACCCTTTGGTCCAAAGGAGGTCTGTAGTAAAAGGACAATTAGTCAGGGCTGCCCGCATGGTGACTAGGGAAGTCAACTTTTCACGAGAATGTGATAGGTTAGGAAATATGTTCTCCAAAAGAGGATATCCCACCCAACTGATCAGGGAACTAACCGAGGAGGCGAGAGGCCTTTACCAACCCATCCTGTTTGATGTACAGAAATTAGGTCAACAGGACTCCCAAATTAGCGATAAAATCACAGAAAAAGCTTCTTTGGTCGGGGTTAACCTAATCACGAAGTTTAGTTTGGATGGTTATAACATCAGAGAGATCATCTATAAAAACTGGGAGATTATTAGATCAGATGCTGTATTGACCTGTAAACTGAAAGACCCCCTCTAAAGTAGTGTTTAGAAGGGGCAACAACCGTAAGTGTTTATCAAAAAAAAAAAATAGGCAAAGGATAGTAAAAGTAGGTATGACTACATGTGGTAGATGTACATATTGTCCATACATGGACATAGGGGAAAGATTCATCATCAGAGAGGTGGACTATATGACCCCACAGAGATTTGATTGTAATACAAAAGGTGTGGTTTATTTGGCATGCTGCCAGAATTGCCCTGTTTTCTACATAGGGAAAACAGACTGGAAATTTAAGGAAAAGGGTTGTATGAACATCTTTACAGCACCCACCCGAACCTTGAAACAGGACAGCACGATTGCTAAACATACCCTAGACTGTCCTACACATTCATTTAAATTTAGAGCTATAGACTCAATTAAGGTGGATGAGATGAGAGGAGGTCCTAGTTCTTTGATATTGGAAAAATTAGAATTATTGTGGCAAATATGGACCAGAGCCTGCCAGTACCTAGGATTGAATGAATATTATTCAATCAAATGTATATTAAAACTGAAAAGTCTAGCAAGATGACAGAGATTAATAGCTGAGGGGACACCTTACTTAGGGGTTGGGGACTAGGTTCAATACATTTATTCAGCAAACATATTTATATTAATTCTTGCCATTTTTGATATTTTCTATATCACTATGGTTGAATTTAAACTGTTAATTTTTAACGTCTTTAGGACATATTTATTTATGTGCAGTCACACTTTTGTGTAGTTGAAGGGGCCTTTATGTACATTTTTAACATTTTTTATATATTTGGAAGTTTAAGAGTTTTTAACATTGGCATAGGATTTTATTTAAAGTGTAAAACACTTTAGAACACCTGACTGCAACGGGTTTAATTGACCATACCACTATCCAGGCTTTGGGTGTTCGTGTGGAATAGGTTACAGCGGAGCTTACTAAGTACAGTACTGTTGCTTTAAATGCAGTCTCCACTACGTAGTGCTGTTACGTATTCTCGTAACTGACATGGTGGAGGTGAATCGTAACAATTAGTCAACAGTGATAAACTGTTCAACTATTTTTATGACTAAAGGACAAAAAACATTTTTCCAACTTGGATATTGTAATTAGCAAAAGAATGTTGGTGTTACCCGAGTATGGATAGACAGGTAACATCAACTGTTTTATTTCTGTTTGCGAATGTATCAGTTGTAACGGACTGCATTTAACTAGTTATGTATCCAGCTAGCCGTAAATGTTTGAAATCATACTAAACTGAATATGGATTTAATGTTTTAGTGAAGGTTTGTTAGAACCTTAGGTTTAAAGCTGCTGTAGTAAAGTCCGGAATGTTGAGATTTTTGACTGAAGCATTGCATTTGGAAATGTGAATTTAAACAGGATTGCAGTACTGTATGACACTGAAGAGCAAAGCTATCAAATTGAAATGGTTGGTGTTAATTTAATGAATTAATTGAAGGAGTGCTCGACATTGGGTAGGTATTTAATGAGTTGCTTTACACTTGAAACTTTGTCTGAGGAAGTCTCACTATCAGTGAGATGAAAAGTGCTTTACATTATTTTTGCTGTTTTTAAATAAAGAAGTGTTCGTATTGTGGACTTGGCTACTAACTATGCCTTGGCTTTTTGTGGGCTTGTGCTTGGCTGCTGGGACCTTCCTTTTGCTGCAGTAAGCAGTTGCAAAACTCCTAGCTTTAAACTTGCTAGACACACCAGTGTGAATATCATTAGGCTAATAGTACAGTTGTAGATAAGGCTGAAAATCATTAAAACATGTTAGTAAAGGGATGGACATGGGACTTTGGATACTTGCAACTTCTAGCAGAAGAAATAAGCAACAATTCTAGAACTTTTATCTGTAGATCTTTAAAAAGACCATACTTACCTTTAAGTTTAAGGTGGCTATTGACAGAAAATGGAGCTTCATAATTGGCATATGTTAGGGCTGTACTGATATCTAGTCCAATAAACTTCAGTTTGAAAGGAATATTACAACTCTATGAAACATAACTGTACTACTACCATTGGGAAACTTGAAGTCTCTAACCATCACACTTTATTTGAATTTGTTAACCGGGGTGGAGCACTGATCAAATGACCACTTGCAGTCTCAGCCCTGGAAGAAACTTTAGAGATTCAAGACTAGTTTACTGAACAGAGCAAAAAGTTGAATACAAGGAAATAATCTGGTCTGACATTCTTAAGAAAACTATTTACTCTACCCATTTGACAATAGATCCCATACTGTTACAAATCGCTCATTAAGGACTGGATTACCACTAAAAGGTGGATGAGAGATGATTTTTTGAGAGATTACTATCCATTTATAAGAGTAAAAGAAGGGGTACCGTTGGCAACTACAGCCATTATTACTACAATTCCTACTACAGTTAAGCTCCTTAGAACACTTGATGGAAAACACAAACCTATTATAAAATGACAGAATTTAAATTAATCTGCATACTTTCACTCATGGAAGCATCAGCTTATTACCCACTTTTTCAGGCTGATAAGAATGGATTAGATTGGGGCTTTGGATAGATTTGATTTGCAATGATTACAGTATTTTACTGTGCGAGATTCAAGCCATCAGGAAAGATCCAGGCATTTTCAAATGGCTACTGAATGAATTGCGTGAGAGAGATTAGAAATTGTGGTTTAGCATATTCTAACTAGTTCTGATTTATTGCAGGGAATTTGTTTTAGATCCCTTGCACTTTTTATTTTTATGCCTATGATACTTCAGTAACACATGATGTTCTTCCCAGACATTCAGATGACATCAAAATGGCATCTGTTGTACATTGAGATTGAGCAGTTCATATGCTGCACTATCTATATTTTCTTAAGTAGCCACTAGTGAATAGATTTGAAATTGGCCTAAAGAAATATGTTACTCAGGCAAGGATAAACTGGGACCAACATGCTAAACTGTGCAATACCTGAAGCCTCAGAAATGGAGAATAAGCTTTGAATCTTGGTAGACTCCATTTAAATTTAAATAAATTGCTAGTGACTGCTGAGGTAATAATGCTCTGAGGACACAAGTGTATTAATACAAACTTTCTCGGTAAAAAAAAAACTGACAAAGTCTATATAATGTTAACTAGGGTAGCAACTGACTTTGAGGCTTTTGCAGAAAGAAAAGAAAGCCTCCTAATATCTGCTCTTTGTTGTACATAAGATGGCAGAATTACTTTATGAAAAGCCTGGTTCTGTGGTTGAGGGGATGTAGCCCTAACTATGACTTAAGACAGCTGAGGTTTAATTAGAAACCATGGTGCTACAGAAAAGCCAGGCAAGGAGATGGGTAGGGAAGAGGATCATGGCCCACTGCCCTCCTCTGGGGATGGATGGGTGGGGTTTGCATAAGCTCATGGGTGCAATGGTCAGTATGATTTCCTGGTGGAGACTGGACAAACCATTGATTGTGTGGATCAGGGAAAACAGCACTGCTTGAAGAAAATGCCACTTGCAAAAGTAAGGGAATCTTCTTTGTGGACAGCCCATTGAATGCCTCTCCTGGTTCTTTGCCAGGTCTGCACAATTTGGCCTGGAGGAAGGAAATAAAGAAAAAACTAAGCCAGCAACAAGTGAGCCATGAAAAAGTGTAGTTTATTAAAACTACTTAAGACTTCATAAAAAGCTTAATTCAACAGACCGGTTTCGGCCTGGGTTTAACCTGGCCTCCTTCAGTGTATAACAGAAAAAAGCATACCAAGTGAAAAAGTCTTATATGGTAAAACAAAACATTTGATTGGCTGACCAGAAACATCATAGCATTAAACTCATGAATATTCATTATGCACTAAGTACTATTTAGACATCACAGAATTTAACTCATAAATATTCATTAAGCCCTGGATTAAATAGGGTACCAAGTTTGGTAATCCATTTCTTTTCTTTTGTATCAAGTTTGTGGTGCCAACCAGATTTATGGGTTCGATCACCAATGAGTTTATCAATAATAATAAAATGAAATTTAGCTGTTTGATGTTTGAGTGTGTGTTTGTATAAAGCATTGGTAGTTCTTTTGCATTTAATGTCACTCGTGCTCTGACATACGTAACCTGAAAGGCCGAGAGGTCTGACCAATATAAAAAGATTGGCAACTACAACAAGCCATATAGATAGCTCAGTCAGTGTTACAGTTGGCAAAAAATCGAATGTCATATACTGTGCTACTGTTTTTACTACTAAATTCTTTTGATTTCAGAATATGTTTACAGTTGATGCAATGACCACAAGGAAAACGGCCAATAAGTTTGTCACCCATAATGGTGGTCTGATACAGCTGAGGTAGTACAGGATCAGAATGATGTTTGTAATGATTGAAATGTGCTGCTAGGTTTTTTCCTTTACGAAAAGAAAAAGAACATACATTGGGAATTATCGTATTGATATTACCATCCGCCTTCAATATGTTCCAATTGTCCTTAATAATGTCCATAAATCTATTAGTATTTCTACCAAATGTTGTGGTGAAACGTAATATGTTTTTTGACAAAGGTTTCTTCTTATATGTCAGTAGATCATGTCTGACCAAGCATGGTTTTGAGCCATGGTAACATACCCTGAACTATAGCCCCTATTAATGAATCTATTGTATAGATCCTGAGAGTGATGTTTAAAGCTAAGATCATCCGAGCAATTACGTCTAATTCTAATAAACTGTGATTTAGGAATGTTTCTGGCTATATGTTTTGGATGATAGCTGGAGGCATGGAGTAGGGTGTTATATTGGGGAAACTTCCTATATACTTCAGTATTCAAGGTATTATCCTGATTCCTTGTGACCAAAACATCCAAAAACGTTATGGAGTTCTGGACATAGGTAATAGTAAATTGTATTCCCCATTTATTATTTAAATATTCCATAAATTCACGGAGATACTCAACGTCAGATCTCCACACCATCCAGCAGTCATCCAAATACCTCCGCCAGATATCAATCTCAGGCAAAAACAGATTATGAGTATCATCATATATCAGAATCTCCTCAATGTATGCCATAAATAGATCAGCATATATGGGGGCAAAGGATGCCCCCATCGCTGTACCCTTTGATCTGTAAATAACATTCCTTATCATAGAAAAAGACATTTTTCGTGAGTACATGCTCGGTGAGATTAATCAAAAAAGTGTTAAAACCAGGTTGATAAATATTTGACTTGTAAAGTCAATATTCAATGGCATCAAGACCAGCCCAATGAGGGATGTTGGTGTATAGTGAGCTTACATCTAGTGTGCATAACCACCAATTCCCCTTTATCTGCATGTCATTAATAATGCTTAAAAAGTGGGTGGTGTCCTGTATCCTGGATCTAACCCAGGAAAGTAAAGGTTTTAAGCATCTGGTCAGAAATTCAGAAAGGGGCTCAGTAAGTGATCCTATACCCGATACAATGGGTCTACCTGGTGGATGCAGAGGATCTTTGTGTATCTTTGGCAGAAAATAAATGTATTGTCTAGCAGGATCAGTAATAGTTAAGTGACTTAAAGTTTTGGTTGTTATTATCCCATTGTCAACCGCAGAATGCAAAAAATTGTCAATTTGATGTTTAAACATAAAGGTGGGGTCGAGTGGCATTTTGGTGTAATATCGAACATCACCCAATTGCTTGTGAGCCTCGATATCATAATCACTCCAGTTCATCACCACCACCGCCCCACCTTTGTCTGCATGAAGAATAACAAGTTCTTTATTTTGTGCTAGTTCATTTAAACAAGACAGTTCATTGTCAGTCATGTTATTCTGCATAGGTAGACAAGTATTAGACACAAAATGTAAATCACTAAGTACACTAAAAGATTTACAGAAGGATGCATAGGAGGTGTGAATGAGGAGGCATGATATTTAAAGATATCCATTTTTTGTTGTTGTTCTTCCCCCTTATCCTGAAAAAACAATTTAAGGTTAATGAGTCTACAAAATGTAAATAAATCCTGTGCAAAAGTGTCTTCAGGCACAAAAAAGCCAGGTATAAAAGATAAGCCTTTATTCAATAAAGATGTTTGTTCAGGTGTTGTTACAGTACTAGAGATGTTACAGACATTAACAACAACATGATTTACTTGTTCGTTAATACTTCCATAAGATTCTGTAGACTTGTAACCCTTCTTGTGTTTCCTGCCTCCTCTCCTCCCTCGATATTGCCTAAATTGGCTATCTATATGGCTTGTTGTAGTTGCCAATCTTTTTATATTGGTCAGACCTCTCGGCCTTTCAGGTTACGTATGTCAGAGCACTTGAGTGACATTAAATGCAAAAGAACTACCAATGCTTTATACAAACACACACTCAAACAGCTAAATTTCATTTTATTATTATTGATAAACTCATTGGTGATCGAACCCATAAATCTGGTTGGCACCACAAACTTGATACAAAACAAAAGAAATGGATTACCAAACTTGGTGCCCTATTTAATACAGGGCTTAATGAATATTTATGAGTTAAATTCTGTGATGTCTAAATAGTACTTAGTGCATAATGAATATTCATGTGTTTAATGCTATGATGTTTCTTGTCAGCCAATCAAATGTTTTGTTTTACCATATAAGACTTTTTTCACTTGGTATGCTTTTTTCTGTTATACACTGAAGAAGGCCAGGTTAAACCCAGGCCGAAACCGGTCTGTTGAATTAAGCTTTTTATGAAGTCTTAAGTAGTTTTAATAAACTACACTTTTTCATGGCTCACTTGTTGCTGGCTTAGTTTTTTCTTTATGGTCTTGCCTTTTGCCGTGCAACTTCCTATGTGCAGGGGAACTTTACTTTGATACACTGGAGGAAGGAAAGCCGAAAAACCTCATACTATCGTGATGGCTGTCTAAATGATGGTCCCTTCTGGTTGATTCTTGCTCCCAATAATGTGAAAGAATGGGCTGATTGGTTGGGGAAGATCTGATGAGTGACAGAACAGGGGCAAAAAAATTGTGAATGATATTAAAAAGATGAGCCACTCTGTTAAGTATAGGTCTTACCATCAGTGAACAAATTATGCTAATTGTCAGAATTAACAGGAATGTTGATCTTATAAACTGAAAAGAAGAAATACATGGTTGGGTGAGGCATTCTTTATGATCTGGAATTCCTTTTCATTGATAAGGATGGTTATTAGCAGTGATCTAACTAAAACTGGTGTGTTATGGATGATGACAACATTGACCAGTTTTTCAAGTTTGGGGAAAAACGCCACTGTTCGGGATAGTATATGCTACTTTAGGTTACTTTCATTTTCTTCAGTTAGTGTTAATTTCCTACTTGACAGAATAGATACATTTTCATTGTGTATGGGTTTCTCAGCTGTGTAAGTCCACTGGCACAAGTACCTGTTATTATTCTGATTAATTTTATCTCTGCTTTGCTTAGTATGCTTTCATAAGGAGTGTTTTCTCCAGGTAACCCTGCCTCTTCCAGTCTGAACAAGTAGTTGAGGTATTCAAACTTGGAACTACTCTACATTACACACTGTCAAACAAATCAGTGTTTAGTGTGTGCTGCAGAGTGCTATAGAAATGGAATAAATCTGAGTTTCTTCATGCACTAATGTGTACAAGTCAAGCATGTGTATTTACAAATGACAGGTTAATATTGTAATTCCGTGTCAGTTAATTTTTGATGTTTTTTTTTTCTAGGATCATATCCTGATAGAATTGTCCAAAACTGGTTTGAAAGAAAGTGACATCAGAGTTGAAGAAGATCCCTTCTTAGTAGTTAATCCAAACTATGTGCTTGATGACTGATTATATAAAACTGCTGGTATAACTCTAGTTCACTTAATCAGTTTTAGAAAGGAGTTAAACTACTACTGCTGGCATGTTTTATAGTAGAAAATATAATGTTTAAGTTAGTAAATTAACTGGATTGGCTTTAACTTATTTGTAGTTTTAATAAACTAATAAAGATTATTATATTTGTACTAAGCAATGCAGTGTTAAAATACTTCGTACAAATGCAGTGCTTTGAATTTTCCTTTTTATATGTAGAGTTGTATTTTTCTCCTGAAGTGGTGAGTCTTGCATTCGACACAATGGTTGCAAGAAAAAAATCTCCATATACATGCTTTTCCTTGACTTTTTAAATTCACAATTGGATAAAAAAAATCTCTTGATTAGATAAAATTAAAAGAAGCCTTGCCAACTTGGAATGTATACTGTCTGAGAATGTGCCATGAAGGTTAAGACAGTCTCACAGCATAACAACATTTCTCTACTGAATAATAACCTAAGGTCTTGCACAGAATGTAATCAGGAGAGCCTTCACCAGTACAACTGTTATTGCCAGAGGAGACATTTGATAATTTTTCAAGTTTTTTTGTTAGTTGGGTCTAATTTGCTGCTTTCTCTCTTGTGCTGTGTCTGATGTCTATGAAAAAGGTGTATATAAACAGAAACTAGACCCACCACCTCATTTCTTTTCTCATGGACTGTAGGGTTTGCACTCTTCTACAGCCACTTACATGCATACATAACCTCCAAGCTGGTTTGCTGGAGATGCAGGCTGATTGGTTTTGTTTGAAGAATTAAGTTAGGGGGTCTGACCAGCTAGGCTTTCCATAAAACGGTGGAGTTTTAGGTGCTCTTTGATGCAATTTACTGCTTTTCTATTGTTTTGGCAACATGTATCTGATGTAAAAGAACTCATTTATCTTTCTATCCTTATCTGAACATGTTAAGTTCTCAGGCTCAGTGTTCCTCTTACAGAATATTCTGTGGCAGCAACAATGGCACAACACTGATCAGCTGTACTGTGGGCAGTAATGTTATAGATAACACTGGCACTCCCACCCACCTACACTCACAACCTTTTAACTGCCTTCTGATTATTTTATCTACATGATCTATCCAAACTTCAGATGCCCAAACAAACCAAGATGAGAAAAAAGTAGGTAATTAGATTTTTATCTAGTACAACAGGTGGATAGCATGTGACACCCCTACACTGGCCCAGTAATCAAGGAGCCTCAATCCTCACAACTAGCACCAGTGAGGGCATACACATTGGGAGGATGACAAGTATGCACACAATAAAGTAGAATTTCCCTTAAGAGCACACAGAGATCACTTAGTCTGGAGCTGGTTTCTCCCTCTTTCTCCAGATCCCCAATAAGACTCCCCACTGGCACACCTATAGGGTTAAGATATAAGCCAAGAGGTCAAGCCCAAACCTCCAGCACCCTTTCTGTCCAACCAGAGCTTCGTGTCCTGCCCAAGTAGCTGAAACACACACACAAACACTCACACACACTCTTAGAGATTTGATTTGAATACAAACACAGACACTCCTGGGGAAGGTGACACAGATTTACTTGCTATGCCCCCTTCTGCCTAGACTAAAAGGTAGTTATCACTGCCACTTTATCAGCTACTATAAGGCCCTTGTTAAACTGTGACCAATCCTACTATGTAATACTACTATCCAAATGGCAAGTATGACCAAGGCCAAGGCTATTGGAGTGGCCCGTACAGTGTCACCAAATACATAAGCAAGTACTCTGAGAGCTTAAATATCTCAAACAAAACCAGCCACAATTAAAAGGTTTAAATATATTTAATAATAAAAGAACAAGGCAATACTCAATAACTCAACACAGTGACTACACAGGTCAAAATCACAGCAAATATTTTAAAACAACATTGCAGGACAGTCTCAAATACCAAAAACATCTAAACTAATTCTTACTATATTCTATCTATATCTAAGAGAAATTACTGTACCCGGGTTACTTACTATTAGCAAGGCAAGTGCTGATGAGAGGATGTTTCCAGGTCCAAAGACAAATACAAAATGTAGAGTCTGTGAGAGTTCCCAAATTTAATATTGAAACATTACTGCGGGGTCAGCTGGATGACATCAGTATTTGTCACCTGCCTTTAGTTTGCAAGAAAACAAATACCAACAGAATTTTTAGTGTGTCTGTGTGAGAAGTACATATCTCTCAGAAGTTTGCCTAGAACTGGAAGTCGTAAAACAGTTAAACACTTTTACATTTTAAACCTAGTAATTATTTCTGTTTCAAGACAATAGAAAGAAACTCCTAGCTCTACACATCCTGTCTCCTTGCTGCCTTGAAACTAACTTTTATAGCATATCGTAAAACACTTTTCTTGAAGCTTTGCATGTTAATTCCATATGTTCCAACTTCTACTATCAATATAGTTTATATACATTTTTGCCCTTTTCTAGTAGGGTACTCTGGTTACATTCTTGAAGCTCAGTACATAACGTACAGTTCAACACACACTTCTACACCAGTAGTTTAATATACACATAACATATAGATCTCTTAAATTTGTAAGACAAGCCTATGGATCATATTAATATTCACAAATGACATGTGATTTACATAATTCCAGATAGCTGGGCTGGTAGTGTCACATTTCTATATAAATCATGTTAATATTTACAAGTGACATATATAATTATTTACAAAATTCCAGCTAGCTGAGCTGGCCGTATTTTGATTTGTACATATCATACTGAAAGAGCACATGAAACAGATGTTTAAACTTAAGCTGCACCAAAAATTTCAACCTAAACAGTGCCTTGTCTATATGTATACCCTCCACCACACAAGTTTTTCCTACTAGATAGTATCCAAATAGATTAAAAATTCTGTGTTCAGATTAAATCAAAACAAAGATTATACTCCAGAAGTATGCTACACTAAGAAACAAAGAATCAGTGTGACTTGTGACTTGGGCAAATCTTGTAGAACTCCATTACCCCATTTTATATTTCACCAACAACCATCTCAGATGTTCTGTCACACGTCTTAAAGACCACTTTAAAAATTATTCTGAAAGGACTTTGATTTCCAAGGTGGCTGCACATTGAGTAACAGCTTAATTTTAACTCTCCTAATGGGACAACAAACTCGGCAGAGAAAGCCAGTGGACTTGTATTTCTCTAAATTTCAGTAACTGGCTAAGTGCACTGCCTGGATGCCAGGAAAAAAGAAGACCCAAAAGAAAATCTGCTGCAAAAGATGAAAAAAACATTGAATGGGAAGAGTACTCCAGCTCTTCAGCAAAAAGCAATGAAATCTCCTGACATGACTTCCAGTAATCTAGAACAAAGTATGACAACTGCACACAGACCTGATTAAAATAAAACACTGATGGAGTATATCAGCTTAAATAACAAAAGGCTGGGTAAAATGGAATAAGCTTTAAACATATTTAAATGGGGTGATAAAACTGCAAAAATCAGAAGTCGAAATGAAGAAAAGCCTGGCTGAATGAGAAATCCAGAAAAGGCATCTCAAAAATAATAGAATCGGACAGAGCACATAGGGAAAACCTGAGATTTTCTGTTGTACTAGAGAAGCTGGAAGGAACAGACTGTATTAATTTTATGAAATACAAGTAAGCAACTGGACTGGTATTCCACAGCAGGAGTTGTTCATTGAAAGGGCACATTGTGTTTATCCTCCAAAACTGGATATGAGAAAGCAAACCTAGGCCTTTAATAGTAAAGATGCAATCCTGCTATCAGAAGGAGTTAATTCTGGCACAACTGTGGTAGAAGCACAAAACATTAAAAGGGGGGAGAGAGCAGTGTGTTTGTGAAGAATGATTACTCACTGTACACAGGCAGAAGAGTAGTAAATTTGTTTCAGTATTCAGGGAATGTTGAAAAGCAGACACAAGATTCAAACTGCTACACCCAGCTATCTTCAAAGTATTCTTTTCTGGAGGGACAAAAATAATTTTCTGATACAGTGCACGCTAAGGAAATGCAAAAGTTTGTCTAACAAAAAGTGATCTAAAAAAGAGATTCTGCTTCTTGTTCTGGTAAAGACCACAGAGACTGCCAGTGAATCCTTTTCAAATGTTTCAATGGAAAATGCTTGAGAGAAGGAAAAAAGCACAAGTCAACTAGAAGAATTGAGAGTACATTGGAAATTAAGCAGATACAGGATTTCGGAGATGGAAATGAACAAGAATAAAACCAGTAACTTGGAAATTGAAAAAAGTGGTTTTACAAAATTTGTGAAACATGACAAAGCAAATTTGGAAATATTGCACTTTTTTGACTTTGTTAAAGTTGTAGGGGACTCTAAAGCATATGCCCTACTTCATGTCATTAATGTTCAGAAAAATACCTAGGAGAGGGAAAGAGGATTGGATAATATTAACTAAGTAAAACAAAATTGTTTTTTCATAAAAGTAATTTTATAGTGCATGATTTTCTTTGCATGCTATAAAGTATTTTTTTCCTCAGTTAAGTGTAATGGGGATAATGTAAGCATGTGCTGCTTTTTTTTTTCTTCCTGTTCTTTCTCCTTGTTCAGCTTTAAGCAAAGTAAGCACTGCAATGTAACAAAAAAAGCCTGGTCAAAAGAGCATAACAAAAGAAAAACTGATTGCATAGGGGAATGACTGGATTAAGGCCCCTAGCTTGATCTAGTAACATGTTTTAAGAGAAAGCAAGCAAATGAAAAAGAATATTGAATATTCTAAAGCTTTTTTCCTACCAAATGTATGCTTAGTAGCAACGTTCTATCTGGTCCTCGTGTTTCCAAGGAGACAATCCATTACAGAGAAATGGCTAGGAGAGTGTTTTCTGAAAGCATTCAAGTGTTTTCTCAGCTGGGAGAGCTATTAACACAAGACAAAACCAGACAGCACTTTGAAGCCCATTCTGTACCATTCATCTTAGCATGGCTAACATTCCTTTAAGGTTAACCCAAGTTTGTGAGTGTGGCTGCCAGTTTGGGACACATGTTCCTACTAGGAGGATAACATTTCAATATTTGAAGATGTACATAGTTTTATGTGTTAGTATTAAGTTAATAAGTTTTAGGGGGTATTGGGGTGTGTTTCACTTTTTTGTTTGAGGGCTTTCAATAAAACAATTTTGTAAGTTGTGACATAGTGTCAAATGGATATGACAAGAAACCACTGTAGAAAAGATGAACCTGCCAAACAGTGAATGCACATAACACAAAAGCTGGAACTAGACACTTAAAGCTGTTACACATAAAAGAGAATAAAAACTTAACACAGTGACACTTTGTGTAATGTCTTTAAATGCCAATGGTCTCACAGATGAACACAAAAAAGAAAGAGTAGTGAACTATATTAAAAAATGTAGAGTGCAGATAGCTATGCTACAGGAGATGCACTTGGAAAGAACTGAACATGTGAATTTGATTGAGAGGTTTTCAGGATGGTTATTCAGCTGAATACCTGGGACAAAAGATGAGAACAGTACTTGAATTACTTGCAAGAGGAGTTCCAATTGTGATAGAAGATAATCAAAAAGATAATGGTAGATGTATAGTTCTAAAGGGCTACTGGAAGGGAGGAGGATTACATTGGCATGTATTTATATTCCATCTAAAACTGCTATAATGGAGCTGAAGAAAATTCTGGGAGAAATCATCTTTCAGCAAGGAATATTACTTGTAGGTGTCACTGGAATTTGATTTGCAGCAGTGAAGATGTCTGGGGGCCCAGAAGGGAAAAATATAACAAAGGAGGGTAGATTTTTGAAGAAATGTATGAAAATATTTTACATGGAAGATGTGAATTTAGTAGTAGACGTTTGGAGTGAATTTACCTGTTATTCCCAAAGATACAAAAACTGGGCTAGGCTATACAGAATTTACATTTAATAGGAACATTTGCATTTAATTGAAAGTCTTGATATGCACCCAGTAACTATTTCAGATCATGCACCAATAATAAATAAATAACACAAAGTAATGAAATAAAAATAACACTGGCTCTTTCCCACCTACCTGTTTGAAAAGAGAGGAACTTGAAGGGGTAGTGGAAATTATTCAGGCGCTATTAGGTATTGGGATAAATTTAAACTGGAGTTTAAAAGTAGAGTGGAAATAGAAGGGGAGAGAGATATGGTAAAGACATAACACAAATTATTTAGAGGAATTGGTAAATAAAGTATTGCAGAATGGGGAATCTCACAGAAGGACGAGCCAACTGCAGAATGCTAAACAAACAACTCATTGAATGTTCTCATATATACTCTGTATTGCTTGTAAAATATATTTGATTTGAGAATGATTACTTATGTGCTGTTTTTTCCCCAGTTGTATAAGCTGCCAATAATATGTACTAAATGTCTTTATTAATGTAAATGCTGTACTGTATGTGAAACGTCTTATGTGGAGCGTTTCTCCCCAGGACTCCACTGAAAATGGACACTTCTGGCCAAGCTGGACCATCCCGGTCAGCAAATGTAAATAAATAAATAGTGGTTTACCTTGATATAATAAGCATGAGTTTAGAAGGGCTCCTGTTAAGCAACTGTTTTTTTGGGATAACTCCAGAGCGCAAAAACTTTTAGCACATTGACTCAGGCAACAGAAAGTAGAAAGGGCTGTCACCAAGCTTAGGAAGCCTATAACAGGGAAGATAAGAGAACTAGTAATAGTATTAGAAATATTTTGGAAATTCTATAAGTCTGTATAAACAGAGAAATATGGAACTCAAGAAAAGGTACAAATGGAAATGTTTACAGAAGAATTAAATATGCCAAGGCTGGATTTAGATGAGGCTCAATTATTAACCGTGAGGATAGGAGGAGGAGATGAAAATGGTGATGTATAACCAATCCACAGGAAAGTCCCCAAAAATGCACAGTATTCCTGTGCAATTCTGGAAGCTAAGATGGAAAAACTAAAAGATTTGGAAGGTTTTGTTTAACAGCATTTTAAGAGGAGAAATATCCGCATCCTGGAAGAAAGCACTAGTAGCTGTAATACCCAAGGAGGGTAAAGACCCATCAGATCCAGCTTCATACAAGCCCATTTCAATACTAAACCATTATTATAAAGTTAGTCTATAATGACTCAAAGAATTGCAAAGGTGATACCAAAATTAGGTGGACATGGATCAATGAGGTTTTGTGGAGGGAAGGCAAACATTTGACAACATTAACAGAACATTGATGATCCAGAGGAAAGCAGAATGTAAGAAAATCGCACTGTTCATGGATCTTAATGCAGAGTAAGCTGGGAGTTTGAGAAGGCAACAGAAAAACAAGTTCCACCACTCAGATAAAGCCAGAGCAGCAAACCAAACTTAAAAACAGAAAAATAAATGTAGAAACTGGCATCACAATTCTCATAGACTTTGATATCACATATCAAGTAGCGTCTGTGAGAATCATGATGCCGGTTTCTACATTTGTTTTGCTATTTTTGAGTTTGAGAAGGACAATGGAAGTATTTTCATTCCTTGATAAAATTAGAAGGTTAATTAGGAGGATATATAAGGGATCTGAGGTGAAAATTAAAGTGGGTGGGGTTCCTCTAATAATTTTTGCTTGAGCAGAGTAACCAGGCAGGGGAATCTTCTTTCCCCTTTGCTGTTTGTATTGTATTTAGAATCATTGACAAAGAAAATAAGGGACTCAGAAATTCAAGCATATAATCAAAAAATGCTGGCAATATTTGCAGATATTATTTTATACCTGATAAAACCAGAAAATGACATTTCAGTGTTGTGGAACATTTTGAGACAGTTTCACACAAGATGCAAGCAGTTAAAATGTTTAGTCCCTTTAGTCTTATACACAGGTCAGGCATATTTTATCAACCAGAGAAGAATTTGTGGATAGCAATTATAGCTGAAGGATTTTATGTGGGAGGGAAGATGGCAAGAGTCAAGTCAGATAAGATGATTCAATAGAACAAGGTTGGTTGGGATTACCTGGTCAGCCCTAGACAGTTAAAACTCACATACATAGCACAAGCAGAAACCTATAATTCAAAGTGGAAAGGGATGATGATAAAATGGGGTAAAGCTCAAGAAACAGAGACTGGGATTTTTGGATACAGATCTTTAAGGAGAATAACAATCGTACAGAATATTATTTATAAAGTAAAGTAAAGTATTCTAAGAACTAAGCCAACATGGGAATGGAGAAAGGAGATTCTGCTGATAGGGACGACTGCAATGAAGGATACAGATAAATAGGCAAGAGGGGGACTGGAATTTACTAGAGAAAACTGGCAAAGGAACCAAGGTATTGGCAGCAAATAACTAGAGAGGGAAAGATAACAGAATGGGAAGATGACAAGAATTTATTTGGACTACAAGTTAGAGATTGCCTTCCCTATCAAGGATTGATGGAGTATAGGCAGAGAGAAATATGGAGGGTCCTAAATGAAAGACCAGCAGTGGTGGAGTTTTTAGCAGAATATAGAACAGAAGCTCCTGTTAAAGGAATAATTGGTACAGGATATAAAATATTGCATGATAACTAAGAATCAGAGGAGGTTAGAAAGGATTGGATTAGAAGAGATTGGATAAGCAATTTACAAATAAACAATGGGGATATATGTATGTCTCCCAAATAGGCAACAAAATCTAGAGGATTTAGGATTTTTGCTTGGAAATGTTTACATAGGTGTTTTGTATCCTAAGTAGACTCCAGAGATTTTTTCCTTGGGTAGACAGCAAATGTAAGGTGCGATTGGAAAAAAAAGGTAATTGAGAACACTTTGTGGGAGTTGGCAGACTTTAGACTCCCTGCAGATTACTCTATCAGATATACTGAGTGAGCAAATTGGTGTATCTAGGGAAATGATTTTTCTGAGTTATGATACAGAATCATAATTGCCTAGATTTAGTAAGGCTTTGCTCAGCCTAACTATGGTGGCTGCCAAAAAAGCAGTTACTAGAAAATGGAAAGCAAATCTAAACCATCTGTACTAGAAATAGTGAAAATATAGTAGCAGAGATATAACGGGAATTTGGGATCTTTAGAAAAGGGTAGGTGAAAATTACATATGAAAATGGGAATTATGGGACCAATACAGAGAAGGAATGAGATTTAAAAGAAGGCAGGATTTAAATGAGCTATGTAATGTTGGTCAGACAATGATTGGGAAGATAAGTGATGTATAATGTTTACAACTAAAATTGTCAGTATGCTTTGTGATGTATAATGTTTGCAACCAAGATTGTCAATATGGTTTGTTTTCATTTATATAAATGTATGATTGACTGTCATAAGTGATCATTTAATAAAGAATTTTTGTTTAAACTATTTTCAGGGTAAAGTCAGACTGTAAAATGGTACATATACTGTAGCTTAAATGTTTTCATCTGTTACTTTTGTAATAAGGGTAAATATGTAGTATTGCTTAATATTAGATTGTGGTGGTAATGGAAATATCCCTATATTGGCTTGTAAATCAGGGTACTAATTAGGCCACTTCCTGTCAGCTTCAGGTGGAAGATCCTGATCCTGGCTAAACAGACTCTCTAGATTCACCTCATGTCTGCATGTTTCCTTATTTTATTATCTGATGCAGAGGAGTAGCTAGGCCATTTTAGAGCCCAGGAAAGGCCCTCATTTGCCCATACTCCCCCCCCCTCCCCACCTAAACAGGAATACATTTTTTGAATAGGGTGGGGAAAAATGCACTGACAACAACTTTTCATTAAAACACGACACCAAGAGGATTAAGAGCAAGTTCAAACATAGTTTTATTGAAAGTTTAGCACATTTTGAGTTAATCATTTATCTGTCATATGACACATAGGCAAACAAAATTGCTTTAGCAATTTAAAGAAACCACAGTTGACTTTCCCTTAACATGTTAAAAATTCAGGCATGATTGAGTAACATCATACTTTTTCTGCATGAAGTTTTAAGACTCTATTAGACACAATCATTTGTTCCAAGCAGTAATGGATAAAATCTGCCTTGATAAATTAAGAAGTCATGTTTATCCACCTTGTAAAACAGCCAATAAAATCCTTATCTGCTCTATATAGCAACAACAAATCCACAGCATTAACAAGTTGTGGCATTCACTCTCTGGGCCAGTAATCAAGGCGCCTGAATCCTCACCACGGACACTGGAGCAGGATGTTAACTTGGAACAAAAATAGATAAGAGTATTTCCAGATACAGCTCTCTGCATTAAGCACAGTTTCCCTTAAGAGTTCACAAGGAACACATACAGTCCAGGGTCTGGATTTCTCTGTCCCCAGGACCCCAATGACACTCCTCACTGGAACAGCTGTACAGTTGAGTCCTCAGCTGAGTGTCCAAGACAAGTATTTCAGCACCCTGTCTGTGAAACCAGTGCTTCATGTCCCTCCTCCAAGCAGCTGACATACACACTTGGAAATTTGATTTGCACACACACCCACACACACGCCTGGGAAAAGCTGTGACAGATTACTAGTTATGCCCCCTTCTGCCCAGACCATAAGGTAGTTACACTCCCACCAGACACTAAAGCCAGCTGCTCTAAGGCTGTTACAAGGGTATCCAATTATGCTGAGTGAAATTAATATTAGTACAAATGATAGCCTTAATGCACTGGCCAAACACTTTCAGGAGTGGCCACAGAGATACCAAATAGAAACAAGTACTCCCAAAATTTTAAAATATTCTCTGAAGGACCACCACAATGGAAAGTTTAAATATATTTAATAAATAATAAAAGAACATGAAAATACTAAATATCTATTTACAATAAACACCATAGTTTCAATCACAGGAAATATTAAAATAACACAGATGAGTAGATTCACACAGATTCAGAAACAGTACTTAACTAATCTCACTATATTTTCCTGACTTATCTAAAGAATTACTATTCCCTGGTCACTTACTAGAGCAAGGCCAGAGGAAGTGGGTGAGATCCTTATTTATCATAGTATTAAACATCATTTTTGTCATAGATTACAGAAAGACATCACATACCTCTGGTCATCTGACTTCTGGTTCCCATGCTACTCCCATTGCTAGAAACTGCCAGGACCTGGCATGTCAGTAATGCACAAACACAGTTTTGCTCAGATCTGTTGCAGCTTCTGGAAGTCATAAAACAATTTCAAACTTCTACCCTTCTAGACTAGCAATTAGTTCACTGCAAAGACAATACAGAAAGCTTCCTAGTACAGACATTCTGTCTCTGGCTGCAATGAGAACTATAAGACACAATCTTTATGGCATAAGCCAGGTAATTTAATTTCGGAACATTTTTCAATTCTGGCTGCAGCTGGACTGTGAATAACCTCTTCTTCCAGTATCCTCTGTTATAATAATTTCAACAGTTACACTGCATACATTTAATCAGTTACTACATACATGTATTTGTTTTCTTTTCTGTCCAGCAGGGCCCACTGTTGACAACTTTTTAACATAGGCAACTTTACAAATACATTTTCAGTACAAGCATCTGTACAAATTAGTCTGTTCAAATAACATAAAATTCTTTACAAAATTCCAGCTAGCTGTGTTGGCATATGTTACATATTGACTGTCCTACTACATCTGACATAGCTAGCAATACTTGAGATCACACCAATATTGGCAACAATGGCTGGAGCATGCCGCAAAAAAAATTGCCTCTGTGCCATTCATTACAACTTCATTGGAATCCAGGACAAATCCAAAAGTAATCGACAGGGTCACTTCAGATATTAGTACTGTTAACTTGAGTCCTGTCCTGTGAGCTAATGTATATGTTTGAGGTAAAAAAAAGTCTATTCTAATCATTATTATTGAGTGCAAGTCACTGTTTCTCCCAAACAAAATTATTTTGGTTGTGTGCAAAGCCAAACTGCCTTTATACATTACATTTTAATTTGACACACCATTCCACCAGCAGTCCTGTCTGCCATACAATAGAGATCAAGATTCTAGTCTAGTTTTACTTATAGGTAAACAAATACAGAAAAATAATTGGACATGGACCATTCGGGGATACTTAAACTTTATTAGTACTGGGTTAACTTGAATCATTGGACGAATGAGAATGTAAATTAATATACATTTTTCTGAAGTAAAGAAATCTATATTATAATTCTTAATTTCTTTCTAATCAAGTTCAATTCTTCATCACCTGTTTCTCCAAAAATGTAACTATGCAAAAAAAAAAAAAAAAAAGCTAGTAAGATCATTTATTCATTTATGTATTTGATTTGCATTATATTTTAATTTGACATATCCGCCAGTCCAGTCAGTCCACTATACCTTGCAACTGTCCAGACCTTTGCCTTGTTTCTCATCTTTTTCATAAAATTCATAGTTTTCTGGCAAAGCACTGGTGACGACATACATGTCCTACCCTTCTTAAAATGATTGCGAACACTGAAAACTACTAGAATAACAGGTTTAAACTTGACAAGAACACTATTTAAAATCTGACCCTATTTTTTGGCCTTTGTCCCACCACCATTATTGTTGTGTCTTTTGGCTTTTCCCGGTTAGGGGTTGCCACAGCAGAACTCTGGTCTGCTAATGATTGGCAGAAGATTTTTACGTGCTGAGTTGCCAGCTCTGACGCACAACCTTCAACGAAGGTACGCCCATTCACGCATGTCTCCACACAGAAGATGCTTTAGCTGAGAATCGAACAGGATAACTTCTTACTGTGAGGCGACAATGCTACCGCAGCACCACCACCGCAGTCTTATTGTGAAGTCACTAAATAACATGCTTGAGTTTCAGACTTACTATCCTTCAGAAAGTGCATGCTAACAAAACCTGACTGATATTCCAGTAACGTTCTAAGTTTAAGAGCAATATTTAAAAATCTGCCCCTCTTTATTTTTGCCTTTGTCCCACCACCACTATTGATCAAAGTCCCAAAAATAATGGTAGACATACGAGTTTCAGACTTCATAATTTCAAAAAATATGCACCAACATAAAATGTGTTAATTTAAAAGCTTTCTAAGTTCATAAGAACAATATTTAAAATCTATCCCTACTTTGTTTGGCCTTTGTCTACATCATTGCTGCATTAAGTCCCTAAACAATTATATACATTTGATTTTCAGACTTCATATCCTTCTGAAAATGCATGCTAACACAAATCCTGTCATCCTAGCAACTTTCATAGTTTATAAAAGCAATATGTAAAATATGCCCCTATTTTGGAACCTTTGTTACCCTATTTTTAAGGTTTTGTCCAGATTTCTTGCACTAAGAAGTTGAGAGATATGTAAAATACTTTTCAATCCACATACACACCTGTCTCTGTTCCCACATGCACACACTGCAGGTGCAGCAGCCAGCAAGAAAGAGACAGTGATGAGTATGTAGATAGTTCAGTCACACACGTAGTATCACACCCAGTATGCAGTGCCAATAAACAAGTAACTGTCTAAATTAACAATACTTGTTTAAGTTCACTGAAATATCATGTGCAGTTTAGTAATGAGAAATAATAAATGTGAACAAATTTTAAATGCTTGCATAAAGTTAAAAGGGTGCACAGGAGGTAAGTGTTCTAATGTTGGTCTGGAATGTTTGTATTTTTAAAAATGCATTGTTTTCAACTATCACCTTTAAAGCCTCCATACCAAAGTCCTAGCATCTTTAAAGGTTACAGTGCACTACATCTCAGTCCAAGAGCCCAGTAATACTTTCAATACATGGTGACATTACTTACTGTCTTCCATTGCGGACTACCTACACATGAATTCAGTTAGAACTTGATGTAGCTAACTAAACAGATTATCGTCAATCTGCAGTGCTGACTGTTCCAACCTCTCAGAGCAAATTTCCACAATACTTCAATATTTTTAATACCCATTTTAGCTAGCATTTTTGTCTCTATCAGAAATATGTTCATTGTCTTGTAGCATTTGTGCAAATCTCTTTAGGAGCTCAGTGTAGCATCCTTCAGGCTCTCTGAGCTTGGCAAAGTAACCTGGGTTGGCCTTTTGGGAGTGGTCTTTACTTGGTATGGTACAACAGCAGTACTTGATGTGAACTGTGTTCAGTTATCCATCCCTCTCTAATCAACAGTCTGGTATCTTACACTCCCTTGAACTGTAAGAACTTGTTTGATCATTTCCCTCTTTAACTGGCTGTGTTACTTAATCTATTACTTCTCTTGGAAAGCAAATTTGGTTGATTATCTTCCTGTATAGGGGTTTGTGTCTGAGCAAGTGCACGTATATATTTAAAAAAAATCTCTTCAGATGACCATCTTGTCCATTAATTAGTATATACATAGGACCCAGTTTTTGAAATAATTTGCCCCATTATTAGTCTTATAGTCTCATTAGCAGTTTCTGACCTGTGGTAAAGCAGACTTGGTTTAAACTCATCAGACACACCCACAAAACAATTTAATCCCTCCCCCATGTGACAACTTTACCCTTCGCACCTAATTTTGCATTCATGGAAAAAAAAGGAAATACCCTGCAAGGGTGAAAAAATCATCACTCATACTGTGCTTTTGGAATACAGCAAATATAAGTAGAATCCTTCAAGGACTATTTAACTCTGGGTGTTGTGATGGCTGTAAATACATTCAACAGTTTTTTCATTGACTTGGAGATGCTTCCTTCTCAATTGACTGACTTTATACAGTGACATCAGGCTTTGTGAAGTTGCCTTCACACGTCTAGTTTCAGTAAGTTTAAGGTTATATAACATTGTGAAAAAATATTGATGTTAAGTATGGGGGCTCATCTCTGTTTCCTGAAAGTTTTCCAGTAATTTGCTGTTCCCTTAATCCATTGCCAGATGTATATAACTTGGTCATGTCTTACTCTGGATCAACATAAGATTCTGAGACACCACTGTTGTCTTGCAGCAGACTCCAAGTGCAACATGCTTGCCCTTACATCACACTTTTACAATTAATTTACATCCTTACTAAAGTATTTAGTCATTCCTGGTTTCTCTGTATAGAATATCAAGAGCATTCATATGTTGAGCATGCTCTTCCATTGTAAAATTGTATCTATGTTAAGCCACTTTACTGTTCAAGATTTTTAAATCCTAATCAATATTCGAGCACTTGTCTATGCAGTAAGATTATTTTTGTACATGTACAAATTTAAGGTACATTCCTTATCTTTTAAGCATATGTGTGACTTTTGTTACACCAGTGACCCTCTACTCCCACACTATTTCCCTCAAAAGAGTTTCTAGTAAAATGTTTTGCAGAATTTATAATCTAAAGGACCCTCAGCAGACACATCAAAGTTACTCTTATAAATATCCAGGCATAATTCTAGATCCCGCCCAGTCTTTCCATCTGTGTGCTGAGCATTTATCCACTTCCATATTAATTAAACCTAAACTCTATTACGGACTTACCAGCTTGCTTTAGTCAGATCAAAACACTACTGCAAAGAATATCCTATGTTCAAATAAAAAAAAAATGCAGTTCACCTATTCATCTTGTACAATAATTTTGTTGCCTTAGCAGACATCCAAACTCGCCACTGTCAATAGCTTGCCTTCACTTATTTCCTCCTTATTACTCAAAATGTTTATTTTTATGATCTACTGCTCCTCATCTCCGGTCCTTGTTCAGCACGCAAAATAAAAATGGCTCCTCAGAACTACAGACTTGCATAGGCCCACTTTCACAATCTCTTCTGAAACAGAAACATTAAACTGCCCGGAAAACTATACCCCTCAAAAAAAAAAAAAAAAAAAAAAAACTATATATATATATAAGAAATCTTCCTTCCCTGACCCTCTTCTGGAAAGTTTTTACCTTAAAGAAATACTCTACTGTAGTCACTTTCCTCCATAACCATCTCTCTTCTCCTCTTCTTCCCTTATCTGAAGTGTAAGGAAAAAATGGCTTGGCCTTACCCTAAAATGAATGCTGATTTCCAAACTAATAATCTTGCAGTTTAATGAGATTTCTGAAATTTTCATCTGTTTGAAATTCAGATGATGTCTGAAAAATGTCAAGAATTTTACTGCAGTGTGTATATGTTCTCTTCCCCTTTTTTCTTTTCTTGTTCATATCCTTAAGTATTTTGTTTTCAGTAAGGGAAGCAAAAACTATATTTGCATCTAAAGTGCTGACTATAACAAATTGTTAGAACATTTAACTATTTCTGACAGTAAATGCAATTAAAATGCACTGTCCAGTGTGCACCATGTAAAATGAAATTGTGAGAGATTTATGACAATTCAGTAATAAAAATCCAAAAAAGTAAATCAAATAGAATTCACTGCAGTTGTCCGAGGAAGCTCCATATCCCCTTCTGAAAAACAAGATATGCATGAATCAAGGTATTTCTACGCCTACTGCCTAATGACAGTCCAATGTGGAATAAAAAAGCAGCAGCAATCAAAATTGTGTTGATTAAACTTGAAAGTACTGGCAATGTACCACAAATTCACATGAACAGATGAACTTAACCATTATGTTGGAGCTTTTCTCCTCGGGCCTCTACTGAAAAAGGATATGTATCCAGCTAGACTAGCCCGGTTAACAAATGTAAAATAAATAAAAAATAAATAACTTGATTTCATAGCATCAGGGAGGATGGTAATTATAGCCCAGCATATGTTATGATATCCTGGTAGCCAATATCACAGGAAAGAAAATGGGACTCCTCTCTGTAGCTCATTTTCTGAAGGGATTTCTCCGGCACTCTTCACTGTTTCTAGTTAAGGTCAGTCATCTATCTTTGGGTATGGTTTTAGTCATTGTAACATCCATTAAAACTTAACTATCCTGTAGCTGCTGTCCCCCTGGTAGGTCAGCAGTTGAAATCTAATCTGCATATAGTCTTCAGGTACATTCCACTGAATCTGTAGATATCGGGTGCCTGTGTGCTGGAGACACAGTAGCCTAAGTTTCATATGTCAGTCATGTAATCATGTGCAGACAGGAAAACAACACACCACATGCTCACACTGCTTGTTCTGTACTGTTCTTTAAACACTGGGTTTCAACAGGTCTGTTAAAATCTGTTCTGGTTTATAAATAAGGTTGCAGGTAATGAATTAGTTGGGTGTACTGTATTTTGACAGGGTACTGGAAATTCATTTTGAGCAACACTGGCTTAGTTCAGGGTACATAGCTTTAAATGCTCTCTGAAATCTGGATAAATCTTTTTGATAACCCATTCATAAGTGGACAATGGGAGTAAATGTGAGGTGCTTTATGGAGCTTTTAAATGTGTTCAGAATAAACTCTGGGTGACTTGTCATTGGCAGTCTGTTCTGATGCTTCACGACTGTTCACAGTTCAACTGTCTCACCAAGGTACAAGATTTAATAAAAACAGCCTCTGCCCATTCAGTGTGTACATATTCAGTTTTATTAACACAAGAATCCATAAATGATCCTGAAAACTCTGTACATATATGCTGCCATGGCAAAGATGAACATGACAAAGGATGTAATGTTGCTTGTGGTGGTGTATCTGGCATCAGTTGCAACCTCATGAGAAATAACCAGTCAGTATCTACATGTAGGGTCTCAGCATGTGGATAACCTTTAGGCCATACAGTTTTATATTGTATAGCTAGTACCAGTACTGGATCATTTGGTTTCCCCTTGGATGAGTCTGGTAGGGAGTGGTAACAGTTCAACTATCCCATTGAGCTTAGACCTTGTGCCTTCTCATATGGCAGGCATGACTGTTCACCAAAATGCCTTTGCTGCGTAATCCCCTTGAATTCAATATCTCGGACATATCCGGTGCTGCAGGCATGTTATTACAGAGACCCACATTCTTCAGTTAAAACCAGTACCTGGTATAATTATCACATTTGGAACAGGCCAAAACCTGACAAAAGCCTGCACCCTTTCAATAAGTAAATGCAGATTCCTCCTCTTTCAAATTTAAGTCATGGTATCAACAATCCTGAAGAAACAGTGCTAAATGCAACGGATGAGCAAATAAACATTCTGTACATGAGAAAAGAGATTGTTAACTTTCTGAAACATAAGTTTGCAGTTTTACTCTCATACACAGCCATACTGGTCGGAGTTCCATGATTGTGAATCCTTTTCCTTCCAAATGATTAAAATTGTTTATTCAATAGGTCAGGCTAAGGATTTTCCATCAGTTTGGGCAAAATTGCATTTAGATTTTAGTTGATGAAGCAAATATAAATTTTCAGGGGAACTGGAATGACTTATGGAAAAATAGCTCCTGTCCCAATTCACACTGCTTCCTGTTTACTGTTAAACCAGTGGGTTTCAGTAGGCCTATTGTTGACATCCATTTCAATTTGCTAACAGCTCTGGAAGGATCAAAGTGTGTAGCTTGTCTATTGTTTCATTACCAACAGATCTAATTGACAGGGATATCTGTCGATTTCCATGTAGCACTATCCTGTAAGAATGGATTCAAAGGCTATAGCACTATTAACAGGTTTGGTAGACTCATTGGGTAGTAATTCACCAATTCTAGATATGACCACAGATGTAATATATTCTGGTGCCTGGGTGCTTAAATATAGCCACAGATGTAATATTTTTTGGTGTCTTGGTACTTAAATATAGCCTCCTCCTTATCTCATGGTTTGTGCAGCTTATCTTTATATCATTTACAGTAATATTTCCATTTTCCAGTTTCTGTTTACACAAAACAATACTCTTTTTATCCTTTTGACCATGTGCTCACTGGATCTGCCTGCCGCTATTCCTATCCACTTCACACTTGCACGCAACAGTCACAAATCTAAAACTGACAAACTATGCATTCAACATACTTGCCCCCAAAATATGGGAATCCATACCAGACAATATAAAATCCATCTCCTTAATCAATAACTTCCTCAAGGAACTGAAACAGTATCTTTGTAAAATGCTTCCAGACTAGCACTGTCACTTCATTCAAAAATCCCCTACTAATGTCCACTGGCATAAATATTATCAGACTAGCTCCAATGACCACCTAATGTCAAAACCAGCCTTACTGAGTACATTACTTTCTTTTCTGTACTGGAATGACTTATAATTCAGTACGACTGTTTATATCTTTTTCTAGATCTCACCCTGCGATCTACTCATTGGTATTTACTAGGTTATTGGTCTGCAAGGCTCTTACAAAGGCTAGGGGTAGTTTGTAGCTCTTATATTTTGCATATGATTAACCAAGAGGTGGGCAGAACAAGGATATGTTGGGACATTTACTTGTTGCCTCTATCCATGAGGCACATGGGTGCTAAACTTGAGGTGAATTTGTGGCTTTCTGTCTATTCACCCACATAGTTTGAATACAGTAAGGAAGTGCTCTGCTTTATGTGGAGTGGAAGACTGTTCCACAGAAAAGGTATTCTCTGTGATGCAAACCTATCCCTCCAACAAGTTCTACTTGTATTGCAAAAGTCATTGAGATCCCTTGTGTTGGGTGCTAAGCTACTGCTGGACATGTGAATGTGTAATAGATCTGACAGTATAGGGATGCTGAGATTCTATATGCAAGACAAAGGTTGTCTAATAGTAGCCTGTATAATACAGAGAAGAATGACAAGGCTTTAAGATGGTCTGCACAGTTTTTGTGATTTAGACCTTTTATTGTTTAATGTGAAAGTGTGGTTGCTCCAACTGTGACACGTGTTTGATCAGGTAGTACCGAATGGGTGTTGTACTAAATGACAGGTCTGATAAGAGCTGAGTACTGTGGCATAATTGCATGCCTAAACCTGGATGCCATGCCTTTAGATAATTCATTCCATGGCTTCCCAGATCCGTGACTATGGGATCAGCTTTCAGGGGGTATATTGTCAATGTGATAGTTACAAGAAAACCCATATGGTTATACATTTCTTGGCATTTAGTTAGGTTTCATCACCAGTTTTTTTTTTTTTTGGGGGGGGGGGGGAGTGGGCAGTAAAGCTGTCTTTAAGGATTTTGCTATCCTCTGGGGAGTTTATGATGGCATCATGTTTACCATTGTAAATTTTGTTGGTCATGAACCCTTAACATTTGGTTTGACCACCAAGAAGTAAATGCCAGAGGAGTGGCCCAAGGACTTGAATCCTGGGATACACTGCCAGTGACAGGTCTTCTGGAGGAGGTATAACCACCCACCCAAATTTTCTGGGTTCTGTTTATCATCCAGTTTGCTATCCAATGAATTACATATGGATTTACATATAGGTGGGAGAGTTTACCTATGATACTAGTGTGTGAGATGATGGTGTGTGCTATTAGGAGGGCTAGATATGCAGTGTGTACTGATCTGCCCTCATACATTGCTTTGGTAACCTCAGTAAAGAAGTCATCTAGGTTAAGTAGGTAGGATCTGCTCTTGACTAATCTGAGCTGGCTAGGGTCTTGGGTCTGTAGGAATACCTTATTTGTTAATTGCATAACGATCCTTCCACAGCCTTACATATTAGGCTGTTCAGGCTTATGGGTCTATAATTACCTGGGTATAATGATGTCTCACCTTTGTGTAAGGTGATGACTGTTACTGTCCTCCATTTATCTGCATTAAGTCTCAGGAGGCTGATATTGAATAGCCCCTGAAGGGGATCTGACAAGTCATGGTTCAGTCTGACCAAGTAGGCAGCCTGGTATGTTATCTGGCCCCATAGAAGTACTGTTCATGGCCTCATAAAACACCTTGAGGATTTGTTCTTGGGAGATTTTGAGGGGGGTATAGATGCAGGTATGTAATCTGGAAATATAGAAGGGGAGGCGGATGAAATTTGAACTAAACTTGTCAGCTCATTCATTGGCCATGTCCTCCTGAATACATGATATCCTTGTTTCTGAGATTTCTAAAATAATTAAAGGAAGCTCTTCTACCACCCAGTGTCCATTCCATATTTAGTGTCCCTCCTCCCAGCTCTGCAAGTCAAGAGCAAAAAAACATGGCTTGAATGACTACTACACCTAATCCATGCCCCCCTCAGATCACCAAAAGGACTTTAGAATGTGCTTTATTGTACAAGCCTTTCAGTACAGAAAAAAATAAGGTCCTTTTATCATGCTTCCTAACAATTTGCAGATGCCCCCTTAACCCCACCATGCCACACTACTGTTTCTGGTTGTCGTCCTCCTGGGTGGCTATTTTTACCTCTTATCTGGCTTTGGTTGATTTGATTTGGGGGGGGTCTTGAGTTTTCTGTTTAGCAATAGTGTTATTGGCATCTTGACAGTTACATTTATTTTTGTGTGCAGTTAGTCCTTTTTTTTTCCTTGTATATAGAGAGAGTTTATATTAGGGTCCCACCATATGGGTTTATTTTTAAATTTGATGTTTTTACTGTTGAGGGGGACAGATGCATCTATTTACATGTGTATATAATTTGGCAGAAAAGGATTCCACATATGTAGTGGGTTTTGAAGGGGCTTTTAAATTTAGCCTGTTGTTCATGCAGTTGTAGTAGGTTGACCTTCGCATACTTTGAATAACAAGGTGTTAGAAGATACTTCTAGCTTCAGTCTTAAGGTGAATGTGACTGATTTATGGTTACATTTGACCAGGGAGGAGGTTACAACTGGTGGGGAAAAAGGCTCTCCATATTAGTAAGGACCAAGTCTTGCTTCAATCTTTACATGAAAGTGAATGACATATGGTTAATTTGACCAGGGAGGTTAGAGTTCATGGGGAACAAAGGTGTCCCATACTGGTAAGAACCAAGTCTAGGATTCTATCTCCCCTGTTCCGGCTTCAGACTAACTGGTCCAGAGAGTATGCATTAATGAAGTCCAGACATTTGTGGAAATGTGTGAGGGTGTATAAGTCTCCCAGTTAACATAGTGGTATCTGACGTTTCCTATGGGAATGGTGTTTGGCTTAATGCATAGAGACTCCATACTGGTTAAGTAGGAATTATGGGCTGAGGGTTAACGCATAGGGGGTCCTATAGTTAGCTATGATATGAGGTTTTGTTAATAGCATACCTCTCAACCTGGAAATATCAAAAATCTGGACAAGGACTATGAAAAATAGGTACAAATCTGTATGCTGATTAACATCTAATTTGCATACATAATTACATAATCCCACCCAATCCAATGGGATTGCGGGATACCAACTTTCAAACTGAAGAAAAGACAACCAAAATATGGCACCAGAGTCCCCCTGCAGCCATTCCAATGTCCCATTACCTTGCTGTTTCGCCCCATTTATCATAAACATGAATGTGTGCATACTGCTTTACTTCTACAATAATTATTTGTATTTTATTTTTACATTTTACAGCACAATGGATAAACACTAATAGACATCTTGTAAACAAAGCAACACGGTCTCGCAATGAAAATAGACTTGACATTAAAACTCCTCTGCCCTTGAAACTCACATTCATTGAAACAGCATTGAAACTCACACCACATCCAAAGAAAATGCATCAGGCCAGTGGTGAATAAAGATTACCTTTGGGCTGTTTTCAAATCACTGGCCCCTTGCACACAAAACAAGAAACATACATATGTTATTTTGTTTGATGCACCTTCCTGAATTTATTAAATTATATTCCTTGTATAATACAGCATAATTGTTAGGGTGCATTTTAAATTTATTGTTTGAACATTTTTCCAACAGGCTGTACTGTAGGCAATGAAACAAAATACATGAACCAATAATAACAAAACTTCCCAATTCAGAACATTTCCATCATAAGTCTACTTTCACACCCACACTATAAATAGAATGACAGTAGTGTAAGCCATAGGCATCTTGCACAGCTTTTCACACTTATTTTCAATTTCATAGACCAGGGACACATTTTAAACATTGCTTGTATAATTTAGTAAAGTTGATGGAATAAAATGTTACCACCATGCATTTCACTGGCAAGTCTTGAACCCAGGACCCTGTGCACTACAGTCAGAGAAACATACCACTATGACAAAGCAGCAGCAGCTTGAAAAATAAGAAGACTGAAACTTAATGGCTATCATTTAGTGAATTTATTTCTCACTTCTTATCATAACTCTCAACCTCTTAGCACAAAAAACCTAGACAAAGCCAATAATGGGGGAATACAAATTCAGTTCTCACCACAGCTCTCAACTCTTAGCACAAAAAATCCTAGCAAAGCTCAGAAGTGGTAGTGTGTAAGGATTTTAGGCTCTTTTTACCATGTGTCCAAGGTACAGGGTTTGAGCCTGAGTACCTCTAGCCACTAGGTGTATTAAATGTGGGGGCATTTACACACACACCTCTGTGAAGTCGTCTTCAGTCTGCCTTCTATACTTGCATGGAGTCTTCAGTCTGCAGGGCCAATCCATAGTGACACACTCACCCTTGTCTGAAAGTTAAATAGTAGTGGTGTAACCCATTCTGTAACAGCAACCATTTGTTGCTATTAGTCCGATTCCCCCACATAAAGAATACTCCATACTTAGCAACCGTTTGTTGCCATTCCTACTCGCATTTGAGTAGCCAGGCCAGCTGGAAATGTGTGAGCTCCTTGAGCTCCATTCCAACAGGCTGGTAGTCCTGACAGAGATGACATCGCACATGTGATGACATCAGCTCTAACAGCATGAAAATTAAAAACAAGAAAAAATCAGAAATGAAGGGGTGCCACTCAGGAATCATGACACCCCTTCATTTGAGCCCCAAAACTCAGTAAAAAATGAGTAATTCGGCATGGTTGGGAGGTATGGTTAATAGTAAATTTGACACAGAAAAGTTAGAGGTCATTATTTTTTTTTTCCTATTAAGTCTGGAAGAGAATTTTTTTTTTTAAGACTATGGCAACACTACCACCTTTAGTGCCTTAATCGAATGCTGTAAGACTGAAATTCTGGTAGGCATTGAAACCCTGCACTAATGGACTGCTTTCATTAGTTTTGAACCATGTCTCTGTGATGATGCATACATTATTGTTTTCCAGGGTAATGAGTAATGTTCAGGCTCCTAGTGTTGAGCAGCAAAACCTTTGTTGTACAGATTCTGTTTTGTTATGTTGGAAGGTTTAGAAGACTGACCTTGCCTAAAAAGTACACTCCGAGGGTGGACAAGGAATTAGCCAGTATATGAAGCTTTTGTGGGGAATAGTTGCAGACCATCTCTTTCAAATAAGTTAGGACTACTTATCTCCTCCCAAGCTGATATATATTGTACTCCCTTTGAATGACACCAGAAGCTAAACCAAGTGTTTGTCAATATTCTGTTTGTATTATAGCATCATTCTTGGTGATGGCAGAATTCTGCTCAAGTGTAGGTTCATAACTGCTTCAGACACACATTCTAAGTGCTCCATCATGTCTTTCATATAAACCAAGAAGGTATGTCTCAAGCCATTTACACCCACGCACATTGCTACTGTGTCATATGTGTACTTGTGATGCAAGGACATGAGTGCATATGTGATATGGTGAATCCTAGCATGTGCTAGGCACCTGATCTTGACACTCTGCACAGCATGGTGAGTGGTGGATTAGTGCATCTCACTACAGAGTCTGATCTTGACACTCTGCACAGCATGGTGAGTGGTGGATTAGTGCATCTCACTACAGAGTCATCTATGACTAGGATGTTGCAATTTTTTCTTCTCTACTTTGAACTGAGTCAGTGTGGCTCTTAGATGTATGTTTTGTGGTTGGTGGCACCTATGTTTGGTGTTCGCTGAAGTCAATGTTGCAGTACTGATTATTGGGTCTTCCTGCCATACAGAAGCCCAGGACTGTCCCAGTTGCCAGTCTTTATATCACCCTAGCCAATGAACATCGAAGGACTGATGTCTGGATATCAGGGGAAAAGAGGGGTGTCCATTGGTGCCATCTTCAGTTCTTTCTAGCCATGCAGTCCAGTGTACTATTCCATTTGATCTAATGCTCGCAGTCTGTTGATTGGCTCATTTTTCTCCCAAAGTCCCTGAAACCTGCTTTTAGATAAGTACCCCATTACAGAATTCTTCTTCAAGCTGTTACTGACATTTTTAAACATTATTTAGAAGTGTGGGAAGCAAATCCTGCAGAAAGATTTACATTCCTTTTTGTTTGTTCTAGTTGGGGCCTCAGCATGATGTTTTTAGTTGTCAGGATTGTGCTCAATTTCACTTTGAAACCCTTAAGTGTAGGGCCAAAGTCCTTGCAAGCCCACATGGAATCCTTCAACCCAGCACCACTTCAGCTAGTTCCTTGCCCAAGAAATGGAAAACTAAGAAAATTAAGAACGTTACTGATGACAGAGAACCTTCCACAATCAAGTCAGATGAAGATTAAGGTAAGGCACCTTTGCCGCCCTCTGGTCTGGGAACCACTTCTCCTGAGGGTTTATACCAGAGGGTTCAGGCAGACACCATGGTGGGGAGTCCACATTATTATGACTACTTGCTCATCAACATCAGTTGCAGGCTTTGGCAGCTTCTTATGCTTGAGAGGTCGCAACTAAGGTAGAGGGCTTTATTTCTCTGGTAGTTGAATGTGAAGAAACTTCAGGGAACCAGACAGACATTGCAGCCTCCAACCCATGTACTGAGGCCTTGGTTTCAAAACCCTGGATGCAAAAACCAAAGAGACTAGTTAGCTTGCCCCAGCCTGCATCAGCCCAGGTTGAGGCACAAGACCTGCTTAAACTGCCCCTAGAGTTCATGGTCTTCATGAAGTCCAGGTAGAACATCCAGCAACAACTGTCTGTTCCAGAAGCTTCCCTGGAAAAAGGAGGAGGGATATTGATTTTCAGAAGGACTCAAGATTCCTCACAATCTGAAGATGAGGAAGAGTTGTCCTATGCTGAGCACCTCCCTCGTCAGTCCTTCCCTGACTTAGATGAACCCCCCCCCCCAAGGATTTATCCTTTGGGACACCTTGCACAAACTTAAGGAGGCATTTAATTGGTAGAGCAAAGGATTTTTTCAGGTTCAAACTCATTACACAGAACTTATAAGCCTGCCATCTCCCAGACCACTAGCTATCCCTCCAATTCATATAGATGTCCTTCCATATCACTGCTGCAGTATGCAGACCTGGAGAGATGATCTGCCAAGGTTAGCCCAACAATCGGTCAATATACCAAAGAGTTTAGTATTTAAAGGTGCCGTACACATGTATGCTCCCTGTGCAAGGCATAGGGCATAAAGGTGATGTGCATATACACACCTGAGAACTTCTTTACCACCACTCTGAATGCTATAATTGAACATCTGTCTGAACGCCTTTCTGCTGTGCTGGTAACCAAGCTGTGTTTCAGATAAGTGCCTCCTTATCTTTCTTTTTTCCCCAGTCTTCTCTTCCTCTGGCTTCAGTCACAGCCAGGAACTTTCTAAGTGTACTCTGATTCATGGCTTCCACCATTGCCATGTTCCCTCTGGCCAGGCTCCACATGACAAAGCTACAATGGTACCTCAAGTCAGTGTGGCTCCAACACTGCCAATCCCTGGACTTCCCAGCCCACTTCTTTGTCTCAGGCTTGAGCTTCAGTGGTGGATTCATCAACTTTCTCTCAACTGAGGACTTTCTTTCCAGGCACCAGTCCTGACTCAAGCTCTTTAGAGATGCCTCAGATAGGGGATGGGGCCTCCTCCGGCTCTCTCAAGTCTCTGGATCTCTGGTCCCTTCATCAAAGGTTAGACCACATCGACATAAAGGAAATGAGTGCTCTGCTTCTAGCTCTTCACACATTTCATTCCCGGCTCCTCAAAAGTTTCACAGACAACACCACGTTGATGTGGTATGTGAACAAGCAAGGGGGTACAAGGTTCTACCTTCTTTCAAGACTGGTTCTTCAGGTCTGACATCTAGATGTCCAGTAACAAGTGACTCTTCAGGCTGTTTACATTCCACTGGAGCACAATCTACTGGCAGACTCGGAGCAGGTCCAGCACACAAGCTCACAAATGGATGCCTCACAGAGATGTGTTCATGGACATTGCCCATTAGTGAGGTTGTACTCTGGAACAGAATAGAGGAAGTTGCTTGTTCAGAGGGGAGACAAATATCTACCAGAGTCCCAAGTTCTCTGGCTTGGAAAGTGGAAGCCTTGTCTTTTCTTGGAAAGGGAAGTTTCTGTATGCCTTCACTCCCCTTCCTCTGTTACCATGTGTTTTGCACAAGATCAAGCAGGACTCTCTCAAAATCTTGCTGGTGACTCCCTTTTGGCCCAGGCAGCATTGGTTTCCCCCTTCTTTTTCACTTGGGTGGGGGCAATCACAAGTTATCTCACAGGGTGGACATTCTCACATGAGGCAAGGAGTCTTGTATCCATCCTCAATTGTCCATTCATCAACTGACATTGTGGGTGATAGGGTTTTGATCGCCTTTAGGCATCTCTTTTCTTTGGATGTGCTTCGGGTCTTGCAGGAGTCCAGGAAGCCCAATACCAGGAAATCATAGTTGTCCAAATGGAAAAGGTTTTCTTTCTGGCACTACTATTGCCATCAGGATCCCCTATCTGTGGGGGGTTCCTCTGGTTTTCTCTTATTTGTGTGATCTGTTCCATGCTGGGTTGGCATATTATTCAGTTCACCTGTCAGCAATTTCTGCTCAACTGTCCTTGACTCTTCCTCTGGCCTCTAGATTTGAGGTCAAGAAATTTCTTAAAGGCGTCCTTCATACCAGGCCTCCCAGGAAGCCTTTTCTGCCTTCCTGGACCTCAATTTTGTTCTTGAAAAATTGGGTCCTGCTCCTTTTAAGCCAACTGCTTCAACTTCCTTACAACATTGTACTTGGAAGAATGTTCTACTCTTTGCTCTCACTTCAGCCAACAGGGTGTCTGAACTTCAGGCAATCATGGCTGTTGTTCCTTTGTTAGTTTTCCACAAAGACAGGGTGTATCATTGTACTAAGCCTTCTTTTATGCCAAAGGTGGTCAGTGAGTTGTCCCTTAATCAGTCTACTCATCTGCCACCTTTTTTTTTTTTTCCTTCTCCACAGTCTGGTAGTGAGAATGTTCTTCACACCTCGGATTTGCATAGACAGCTCAGACATTTGGATAAAACTAAAGTTATTCACAAATTCGGGCAGCTTTTTGTTTCCTTTTATCCCAGGTCTTTGAGTTTAGCTGTTTCGAAGCAAACTGTCTATTCCCAGAATTTTAAAGCAATTTCTTTTTTGTTATTCTTTTCATGCTAAATGTTTTTCCTCGTTGGTAAAGGCTCATTCTACCAGGACTGTTGCCTTCTCTGGTGCTTTTTTTTTTTTTTTCAAGGGGCTGGATACCAATTCCATCCTTCAGGCTGCTACTTAGACTTCTATTCATACCTTCTCTAAGCATTACAAATTGAATATTATTTCCAAGGCTAGGGCTGGCTTTGCCAGGGCTATTTTGCATGGGTTTCTGGAGGGCACTTCCATGCCATCCTCCTCCCAGGTTTCCTGTTGAGCTTTTGTACTCTTCTTTCAGTTATGAATACTGCAGCAATGATATGGAAGGACATAGTACAGTTGTTTAAAATCTTACCATAACAGTAGATGTCCTTCGCTGTTACAGTATTTGCTCCCTCCCTCTTCTGCTCTAGCCTGTTCTTTTTTTCCCTCCTGGCCAAGGGGCTCTTCCCTCTTTTCTCCTTCTAGATCCACATGCTCTTTATCCCTAGAGACATTCTGTTCCTCCTGGAGCTTTTTCAATTATGTGCATCCATACATCACCTTTATGCCATATGTCTTGTGCAGGGGGAGCATATGTGTGATGTCCGGCACCTGTAAATACTAAAGGTTTTGGTATACTGACCAGACGTCAAGCTATCCTTGCAAGAGATGTCTTCAGTTATGAATACTGCAAAAGTGAACAGAATGACATCTACTGTTATGGTAAGATTTTACACAACTGTACTTTGTAGATGATTTATTTTTATTTTTTTACTCAAATGATTTTTATTTTGATGAAGTAACACAATAATTTAATACATTCATAACATTCAATAACTATTTACAGTATTTACATTCAGCCTGACAAAAAGGATTCAGATAAAAACATTTGTAGTTAAGATTTAACTCATCTGCCCTTGACTCTTCCTCTGGACTTTAGATTTGAGGTCAAGAAATTTCTTAAAGGTGTCCTTCATATCAGGCCTCCCAGGAAGCCTTTTCTGCCTTCCTGGGACCTCAATTGTGTTCTTGATAGTGAGGAAGAGTTTGGTTCCATCTGTAGGGTATTGATCAATTTCAATACTTTCCTCCACGGATGATTAACCAATGGCTTAGGAAAAGTTCTTAACTCTTTAGTTCTTTTCCCCATTAGTATGCATTTCTTCAGTGATGATAGGAATTCCTCCATTGTGGGTGCTACATTAGAGTTCCGTCTAATAGTTATTGCTGACACTGTCCACAACAAATACAGGTCATCTTTCTTCATATTATTACTATTAACCACATTCAATAAAATTAAAGACTTTGTCAAAAATATATCAGTATAGATAGCTTGAAGAAATTTGTTAATCTCATTCCAATATGGTTTAATATTAGTAAAGTTGTAAAAAATGAGACCAGTCAGCATTAGTAGTACAGTTGTAAAAATATGAGACCAGTCAGCATTAGTGGACAGATGACATCTCCAACGTAACTTACTTGCTGTTTGAAGGGTTCATTTTTTTTTTATATAGTTTCTCAGGTGTCAAAAAGGATCTGTCTAGAAATTTCCAATGAAAAATCCTCCAGAATTGCGAGTAAGAAGTTAAACTGAAAAAAAATGTTTGTTTTATCTTCCATTGATAATGATACTTGAAACCCTTTAGTTATGTATTGCCAGTAAGAATCTTTAGGAGCTGTCTTATAGACAATTGTTATATAGATATGATAATTCATTCTTAACATTGATATTATATAGAATTCCAAAAATCCAGTTTATAATTGTTGGTATGGCTTTGAAGGATGAGTTATGTATTATTCTACACAGATACGTAGTGTATGCTGTGACACTCTGAAGAACCAACCAGTCATTAGGGGATAGGCCACAGGTTGTCAATATACTTTGTGTGTTCAAAGCTTGTTGGTTTTCAATACATTGCAACCAACAAAATAAGTTATTTTCCCATAAACCAAAAGTCTCTGCGTGTTTTATCAGGGAAATCCCTTGTAATAGTATATGGTATTAAAAATCTATGCCACAGTTTTATATCTAAATTTGTGTTAATGAATTTTATAAACACATCAAAAATGGTGTTTATTAGTGTTAGTTTAGTTAATTTTGTTATACTATACTGTAAATTTAAACTTAAATAGTGCCATATCTTATCTTTGTCAGTTACCAAAGCATTCTTTGATGAACAATTTTCATTCATTAGTATAATGGAGTGTAACTGTTTCCAACTGGAAGAGTATCTAGGATTTATCCAATTCATCACTATTTTAATTATAGATGCCGTTATATAAGTTTCAATCTCTGGGAATTTTAACCCCCTTGTTCCCATTTTCTGATATGATGAGAATATGCCACTCTATTTCTTTTGGGGTACCACAGGAATTTCATCAGAGTTGAAGTGATTTCTTTAAGGATTTTCTTTCCTGGTGGAAGTAGAAGGGCTTGTGCTATATATAATATTTTAGGTAACAAAACCATTTTTATCAGTTGTAACCTATCATCAAATGTTATAAACAAATTATTCCATTTGCTTATTAATGTCTTGATTAAGTCTAGGGCTTTAGCATAGTTAAGCTGTAAGGTTTCCTCTATATTCTTGCCTAGGACTATTCCTAAATAGTCTAGAGTTGAAACTTGGTTTCCAATAATATGATTAACTGGAACCTGTATGCTCTTTTTTTATTTAATAACAAATATTTTGATTTAGATTTGTTGGAGAATCCTGAGATTTTTTGGAAATTTGTTGTTACTATATCCACTTCACCTAATACTTCCTTAGAGTTGGGTAAGGTAAGTAAGACATCATCAGTAAACATTTTACAAATATATTGTTCATATAGATTTATACCTCTTATCTTTGGGTTATTACGTATTAAAATGGCAAGTATTTCTATGGCCAGAGCAAATAGGATAGGGGACATGGGGACATCCTTGTCTAGTACCTCTAGTGATTTGGATTGCTCTGGAAGTAAAGGGACCTAATTTGACATGCTAGATTATTTTCATAGATTTTCTTTATCATTGTTATAAAAAGGGGGGGTCAAATAACTGTAAGACTTTTAAAAAAATAACCCCAATTTAAGGAGTCAAAGGCCTTTTGAATATCTAGACCTATTATCAATGCTTCATGGTTTCCTCTATTGAGGTAATATATCAGAGTTAATACTCTTTTAATATTATCCTGTGTATGCCTGTTATGTATGAAACCAGTTTGGTCTTCATTAATTATTTTATATATGGGTATTATCAATCTATTGACCATAATTGACATAAATAGTTTATAATCATTATTCAACACAGAAATTGGTCTATATGAGTTGCAATGATTAGGGTCCTTATTCTCTTTTAATATAGGGGAAATTAGAGAATATCTCCAAGAAGGAGGAATATTTGCTAATGTTTGAACTTCAAGAAAGGTTTTATGTAGGAGAGAGATTATAGAAGGGAACAATCTATAAATTTCGATAATTAAGCTATCCATTCCAGGTGCTTTACTAGACTTGCTTCCTTTAATCCCATCTAATTTCCTTTTGAGAAATAGGTTTTTGTAGCTCTAACTTAAGTTCCTCTGGAATTCTTGTTACGTTAGGAAATATATTCTCTAACTTTTTATATTCATTTGTACTCATTTTATCTTTATGATACTCTGCATAAAAATTAAACGCCTCCAGAATGTCCCCTATGTCCGAGACTTTTTTTTTCCTTTTCCCTTCATGAAAGATACTATCAATGTTATTAATTTTTGATTGTAGCACACAAAGGTACCAAATAGAGGTAGTCAAACCCAAAGCACGAAACACAATCCGAAGTGGAAGCACCAGCAGTTTTAGTACACAAACTCAAATATTCACAAGGCATTTTCGTCCACAAGACTACTTCAGATGTAACAAAGAAAAGGAAAAACTAGCTGTAGCATCCTTTATATCCCCCACAAGTCACTTTAATGGTTTAATAGTATGATAAATTGACAATTGGAAACACCCAGATTTATGCAAATACTCAACTTTCTGTAACCTTTACAGTTCTCTTTGCATGCATGTCAGTAGAAATGCAAATAAACAAATGAGCAAATTCACAACTAACAAATCTGTTTTAAAAACATTAAAAAAATGTATACTTATGTGTACATTAGGTAAAATTAAATGAATAAAAGTTTAAAAGTAGATTAAAAAAAGTAAAATGAAAGAAGCCTGAAAAAATGTAAAACACAAGTATTGTGGTGACCAGCTTAAAATCTCAATGTTAAATAAAAGATAAATGAGCCCTATGTCAACATAACATATATATATATATATATATATATATATATATATATATATATATACTTAAAAGTATGCATAAAATGTTTAAGTACAAAGGTATTTATAAGTATATATAAAGAAAGTATTTCCAGTTGTAATAGTGAAGGTTTCATTTATTTAGCCCTATGCAAAGAATATGGTGTGTTCTTCATTCGAAAAACTATACATAAATTGAAAAGAAGAATTTACGAACATCTGAATGCCATCAGAACACATGACGGCAATAACGCCATCTATAAACCTACACTTGCATGTCCAAAGGCCTAATGGGGTTTTTTTTGTAATAGAGATGGTACACCAAGATGTTAGGGGGGAGGTCCCTGGCAGACAAGAATAGAGGTTAGAGAAGTATTTTGTCAGTTACTACTGGAAGCAAATAGCCCTCCTGTTTTGAACAAACACATCTCTATTGCCCCCATCTTGAAAATGAGGGCAGCTAAATTATAAGGAAGTCCCATTTTATTTCGGGAACACTTCTCTGATGCACTACACACTTATACATACTTTTTTTACATTTCTGCTAAATACATTTTTCAGGTCCCTTGAATATACTTTCTTTATATATACTCATAAATATCTTTGTACTTAAACATTTTATGCATACTTATAAGTGTGTGTATATATATATATATATATATATATATATATATATATATATATATATATATAAAATGTGTGTGTGTTGAGATAGGACTCATTTATCTTTTATTTAACATTGAGATTTTAAGCTGGTCACCACAATACTTGTGTTTTACATTTTTTCAGGCTTCTTTCATTTTACTTTTTTTAATCTACTTTTAAACTTTTATTCATTTAATTTTACCTAATGTTGTACACATAAGTATACATGTTTTTTTAAATGTTTTTAAAACAGATTTGTTAGTTGTGAATTTGCTCATTTGTTTATTTGCATTTCTATTGACATGTTTGCAAAGAGACCTGTAAAGGTTACAGAAAGTGGAGTATTTGCATAAATCTGGGTGTTTCCAATTGTCAATTTATAGTACTATTAAACAATTAGTGACTTGTGGAGGATATAAAGGATGCTACAGCTAGTTTTTTCTTTTCTTTGTTACATCTGAAGAAGTCTTGTGGACAAAAACGTCTTGTGAATATTTGCATTTATGTACTAAAACTGGTGCTTCCAGTTCGGATTGTGTTTCGTGCTTTGGGTTTGACTACCTCGATTTGGTACCTTTGTGTGCTGGATTGGTTTCTTTGTCATTTTGGGTACCTGGCCTCTTGTGTTTTTTACTGGAATTGTTGATTGTATCTTCACTTTCATAGATAGGTTATTAAGATGCTTAGGAGAGGTAGCATAAGAATTTAATTTCAGTTTTTCCATAGCTAAAGTAGTTTTATGGGATAATATTTCATAGTATTTCATATTTGCTTCTTCTAGTTTCCACTTGTCTGTAGCAATTAAGTTAAAATTTAAGAGATACTACTTGATTTTGGAGTTGCTGTAACTCTTGGTCCCATTCTTTAATTCTATTTTTGTACCAGCTAATGGTTTTACCATATAGATAGGCCTTAAGAGAATCCCAAACCATAATTGTGTTTGCTTCAGGTTTATAATTAATTTCTAAGAAAAGCTACAGTTCAGAAGTTATCCAAGATTTAAAGTCTTTAATTTTTGTGATATATGAAGGAATCCTTGAAGTAATAACTAACTGAATTCCCAAGTGTATTGTTAACAGGGAATTATGATCTGAAAAGCGACAAGGTTCTATTGAAAAATTCTTGTGAGAGATAAATTTTATCTATTCTAGTTTGGGTTCCATGTCTATAGTCCTGGTGTGAGAATAGTAAAGAATTTGGTCCCAAAGCATTAAAGGTATCTTTTAATTTAAACATTTCTGTCCATTTTTTTAACTGTTTGGCTGAGGACAATAGTCTAGGAGATTTCCTATTGTAGTTTCTGTAATATCTATGATACAATTGAAATCACCTCCTGGTATAATATTAGCTTTAGAAGTAGTTGCAATAGTCTGTTTCTTAGCTTAACCCCCATACCTGTGAACCAGTATAAATTAACCAGGATCCAAATTCTATTATTAAACTTAAGTATAACCAAGGCCATGAGTCTATCATTATCTACATGTCTGTAAATGATTTGGGGATTTAAGAAAGTCTTTTTCCATAGAATTACTCCTCTGGTCTTATTTTTATAAGAAGATTGAGCAAGTATTGTGTATTCCTTAGGGTCCCACATAAATGTGCCATTTTTATAAGAAGATTGAGCAAGTATTGTGTATTCTTTAGGGTCCCACATAAATGTGTCATTTATTTTAAAGTGTGTCTCTTGAAGAAAAACTACTTGAGCCTTGTTTAGTTTAAGATACCTTAGTAAGTTGGCTCTCTTATATGGGTTGTTTAAGCCATTAGTACTTAAGGATATCAAAGTTAAATCTATATCAGAATTATTTAAAGATAAATAATAAAGGAACTTGTTCTAATATAATCCTGTATACATAATACTCTTCCTGAATAGACAACAGAATATCAATTGTTGTATTTCTATTTATCTCCATCCAAACAGCTTTCCCCATGAAAGATAAAAGTAAAACAGTCATGTCAGGCATTTCAAAACTAGAAAAACAGTTAAATAAAAAATTAGCATATTTCACTCTGATATAAACTTTAATAAACCCTATAAATGGAATGAGATATATTCCTAGTCTAGCAAACAAAACTAAACCTGCTAAACTACCTATCCCAACCATCAACCTTTGTTGGTTCGAGCCCATGAAAACAAAGTAAAAAATGGAGAATATATTATAAATTAAGAGAAAAACAGTGATAAACAACTAATCAGATATCAATTCCAGTTAGGTTTTAGAGATGTTGCATACACTATTATTACAAACATTAAACATTTATATAGTAATTATTCACTAAGGAAGCAAGAGACATATTAGGATATATATAATCTGAATTTAGTGCTTAATAGACTAAAGAAACATTAGCTTTATTAACGATCTAAATGATTACCCAAAATACCTAAGCATGTCATTGTATTAGTTCTAATAAAAACTTCAAAATGGCAGAACAAATCAAAGAATCATTTAGCATTTGTATTTACTTGCCCTCTGAATAAATCTTATCATGACAAACTCCCACTAAATAAAAACTTCACTAGAATTGGGTGTTAGCACATAGTGTGTGTCATTCCCAAAAGATCTTAACATAGATTTTTAGAAATATTCCATAAGACATATTTGTCCTTAATTAACTCCTAAACTTTTGGAATAGCAGATGTTTAAATAACTGACTAAAATCAATAATAATTAACTGGCATCAGTTAAAATTACAAACATTTGTAAAAAACATTATTTATATAAAACTTACTATGGATAACAGGTCTTAAAAGTGAATGACTCAAAGACAAAATGAAGATAGCGATAGCTGTAAATATCTACCATAGTAATAGGGTAATGAAACTCATAACTTGTTTGTTGTGTTATAAGTCATAGATATTACTGAGGTCTTTCTCGGTCATAAAGTGCTAATATACTAAAAGACATGACTTTATAATAACTGAAAACATGACATCTGAAATATAAATAATATCTAGGATGCAATAAGGAAATCAACATATTAAATGCAAAGTAATTATAGTTCAATCAAAATTATTCATACATATATTTGCTAGAATTTTGTATGGTGTTTGAGTATCCTTACAGTTATTACCATTAGTCATAAACATTTCCTGTAAATGTATAAGCCTATACTAAACACTTGCTAACTGCATAGGAAAGTTATTTATAAAGATCTATTTATAAAAAGCTCCAGTATAGTCACTAGAAATAGTGGCTATAATTAACTGTTTACAAGAAAAAAATATCTCTGTATATATTTGATCATAAAATATAGTCACTATTATAAAAGGGAACCATGAATATGTTTGCAGACAGTGTAGCTCATAATTCTTGTAAAAGAACTTAACTATGCTATATTAATCAATCAGAGACTTGACATTCACAATTAGGCTTGCCATATACAAATTAGATGTAATGTAATCTGATCTGCATGCATAGAATGCATGATGTCATGAGCTAAGTAAGAAAGCTTCACTTCTTAGATTTCAAACTGACATTTTCCCGCCCAGCACACTACATAGTAGATAGAGTTCCTGAGCTCACTTTAACTGTCTCATGAAGTCTACTTATTTACAGTAACAAATGCAAAGTTTAACTGTCAGATACTTCCAAACAGTAAAATAACATTCAATGCCAATGAGAGAGAAAACAGTACTTTAACATTAAACTCTACAGGAAACATCATTTGTAACCATTTAAAAACCTTGTGCCATAAAACATACAAGCATATAACTGTCAGAAAGACCAAATATATGTCAAAAGCCAGTAAACAGCATTTTGTTCACATAGGTACCAATATATATTCTGAAACAATCAGAAGTTATAAATATTAAAAAAAAATAGTCAATATATACTAAATCATAGATATGCCCTGTTATCCCATGTATCCAAAACAGTTTTGATAAATTATCTAAGCAGTGACTATGCCTTTGTAATAACTCAGAACAACATGTAGCAGGGCAAAGGCCTATATATTACTTGAAATAAAGCATGTCATCTTAAGATCATAAAAGCAAAGATAACTTACTGTTCAGTTATATCACATAATAAACCAGTAATAATATACTAAAAGCATAAACAGTTATTTAATTTGTATATGAACAAAAAAATGAAAAAGCAAAAGGAGAAAGAAAAGCAATAAGAAAAGTATTGTCATGACATACCTTACTTGAAGATTTAGCAAGTATAAAATACATTAAAGTCCAGTTGCACTAGAGGCTTTGAGAGATTTAGTGGGAACAGCAACCTTTGACTCAGTTTTTTTGTTTTTTCTTTTTAACATCAGTCCAAGAAGATTCATCAGTAAATCTCTTCAGAGATGCAGATGCCCATTCCATATCTTCAGGTAAGGAAATAATGTTATTGTTTTTAATAAAGGCGGTGGCTTCCTCTAGGGCATTAAATGATCTCATTTCATTCTGATATAAATTTTTTATTCTGGCAGGAAAGACAAGCTGAGTTTTGATGTTATTCTGCTTTAACCCTTTTATTAATGGCCAAGCTTTTTTCCTCTGTTCCAAAACCCTGATAGAATAGTCATTATTAAACCTAATTGGGTTTTGATTAAATTTTAATGGACTTTTCCTTCAGGCAGATTTTAGGACCAACTCCTTGTCCAAATAAGATAGAAACTTTATGACTACTGATCTGGGAGGAGTAGAGGAGGATGTTGACACTAGCTTTCCTAAAGCTCTACGAGCCCTTTCAATACCAAAGGACAGACCCTCCTAAATCTAAAACCTCTGGAATCCAGGTATTCAGGAAATAAATATCTTCTCCTTCAGCTCTCTCAAGGATGCCAAAAATCATTATATTTGACTTTCTCTCCCTGTTTTCCAGGTCATCCAATTTATTGACAAGCCAAACGTTTTGTTTAATGAGAAAATCTTTCTGGCTTTCTTCTTCCTTCAGTCTTCCATCAAGATCATTCAGGGATGCTTCTAAGTGTGTTATTCTGGATTGATGTTGCTGTATAAGTTCCTTGAGAGAATCTGTTTGTTTCTGACAATTTTCCTTGAGGTTTTGTGCATTCTCCTTAAAATCATCCATTTTTAGTGAGAGTTCTTGTAGAGCAGAAGTCACAAGCTGCATTTCTTTTTTTAAAGTCATGTCAGAATGAAAAGTCTTTGAAGTGCTCATCTCCACAAATGATATATTCTCCTTTATAATTTGACAGGAAAAAAAATTCACCAAAGTTACTAATAATATAGTTTATACTTTCATCTATCAATTCTATGTATTTTTACTAAAATAAGTTATTTCCTGTTTTTTTTTATATTAGTTTCACGGAGCTCTGAAAAACTGCTGCTATCAGTTGGCCATCTTGGCTCCGCCCCTGTAGATGATATTTTGAAGACATCTCTCTGCACCTCAACTCCCTTCCACCTGCCCCTAGAAATCCAGACAGTTTATAAGAGTGCTTGACACCCTCAAGCACCTGTGCTAGAACCCACAGGCAGATTCTACTGAATCCACTAAGGGTGTAGTCAAACACTCTTTGCCTAATGACAGAGAAAATAGACTGTTAGAGTTGGTAAAAAAAGACCTACACATCTGCTACCCTAATTATGAGGGCTCTTACTTGCAGCTTTCACATGTTAAAATACTTGGAATCCTTTCAAGAACAAATCATTGCTAACGCAGAGGGCAGTGCAGACAAGAACCTACAAAGAGGCATACAGGAGACAGCTAGATCATCAACCACATCAAGTTTGCTGATGACACAACAGTGGTGGGCCTCATTTGTAAAGATGAAACAGCATATAGAGATGAGGTGGAACAACTGATTACCTGGTGTAGAAATAATTTAGCACTAAATATAAACTGCACTCACCCTGCTTACAAACTGTTCCTGCATCTGATATCCAAAAAGTGCTTACAAAGCATACATTGCAGAACTACAAGAATCAGGAACAGCTTCCTCCCTAATGTCATCAGGCTGCTGAACTCTAGTAACAACTATGCTCCATGATGGCCATCTGAGTCAGTAGAAACTGTAGTAGCTTGTCTTATATTGTGCATTAACCTGGCTACCAGTCTTATCTAATACTTAGTGCAATATTCACCATGACTGTTAACTTATAGGCCGTCTAGAACAGTAGCAATGCAATAAAATATCTCTTCTTTCAGTGCAATACATGTTACGAACTCATAAATTAACCATAGTGCAATACTCTAATATTCACAATGCAATACTTAAATGTCTCTTTCTGTGCAAGGATCAATATAATGTCTTAACCAAGCAGGGACTTGGGAGGTGTACGCACTGTACACACTTCAGTACAGTGTTTGTGTGGAGGGGTAGCAGAAGGCAGGCACTAGGATCCAGGTGAAACCACTTAAGTGGTGTCTTCTCCTTTAAGGAAAGCCATTCACGTGTTGCACGCATGCTAACATGCATTAAAACTATTTGGCACTCTTGCACGTAATTTTTTTTTTTCAAATAACTTTTTATCTCGCACGCAATTTAAAACAGTTGTTCCTTTGAGAGAGAAGGTAAGTAAATTGTGTGTGTCCGTGTGTTTTGTGTCTAAATCATCATGCTGTTAGTGTAAATACTTTATTCATTCAATTCTGCCCAACCTGATCCAGAAAATGTGATAGTGAGCACAGACGGAGGACATTATGTTTATTTGTATGACCGAATGAGACATGCAGTTTATTGGGAGGAAGAGCCATCTGATGTGAGACGGTGTACCTGGTTTTACAAGTGTGACACTGAGAGTAGGTTTGTTTCATACGCAGAAGATTTCAGTGAAAAATTAGAGATATGTCATTGTTTGTTACTATGACGAGTTGTAGTAATCCTTATTGTGCATAATTACCTGCTTTGGGAAAAAAATATTGGATTGCTGTGAGAACTGGTTCTTAAAACCATGACTACAGAAAATTTATGTTGAGTAATAGAAGATTGTTAGCAATAATTTTGTCATATGCCATAAAAACACATCTTGGTAGAAGACAGTTTTGGAGGAATTAGGAAAGTGTCATTAAGTAGTCATGCCTTTTTTTTTTTTTTTTGCAGTTTGTGTATTAGTTTGTAAAAAAATATGTAGTGTTGGAGAAGAGTGTGGGATGTTTTGAGCAGTGGGAGAGTACAGAGTGGGGATGTTTGTGTTGTTGAGTAGTGGGAGAGTACAGAACGGGGGGGCTGTGTAGTAATCTGTTGGGAGATGCAATTGTAGTTAGATCCCTACTTTTCTGCTTATTTTTTTGTTGTTTCATTATTAAATTCTTACACTGTAGACAAGGACTTAAGTGCACTTGTAAAAGAAAACCCATAGCTAAAGTTTTTCATTTCCATGCATTGTACATAGTTTTTTTTTATAACAATTGTCATTCAGTCCAATATGACACAAAAGCAGAGTATTGTATTAAGTTAGATGTATATACGGAAAAACAAAGTTTGAATGCTGATATTGTGTTAGTCTGAAACCACTGTAGTGTTTCATGCATATGAGTGCAACAATTAGGTGTGAAATATAAATATATAGGTAGGTGTCAGTCATTCCCTATTGCAATATTACCATCTTACCATTTTTTTAATGATGCATAGGCAATTTAGGCTTCAAGGGTAACAGGCACTGAATTTGTAGATGAAATACCGAAATGTGAAGTTGTTTGCCAGTAGCAACCTCTTTATTAGTTACAGATCTCTTTAATGGAGAATTATCAGCATGATTTTTTTACTTCTGTATAGATTGTGCTTATTGAGTAATATTGGTGGATTGTAATGACAAAAGTTTTAGTGGCCTTTTATGGTTGAAATTTTCTGAAGTGGGTAGTTTGTCATTATTGGTTCATATATTTTGTTTCATTACTTAGTAGAAGGATGTTCATAACTACAAATTTCAAACACCATTCTACCAAATGGTGCTGTATTATACAAGGAATGTAATTTAATAAATCAGGAAGGTGAATCAAAGAACACATGTGCATGGCCCTATATTTTGAAAACGGCTCAAAGGTAAACTTAATCCTCCACTGGCTAAATGTATTTTCTTTTAATGTGGGTTTTCATGTCGTTTCAATGAATGTGAGTTTCAAGGGCAAAGAGGTTTACTGCTCATGCTAAGTCTGTTTTCATTGTGAGACCGTATTGTTTGTTTAGCAAATGACTGTCAGTGTTTGTGTTATTTTATTTCAATATCTGTAATCATTGTAGAAGTAAATAAGAAAACAGGTTCTTTGTGTCTTTATTTAAAATATCCATGATAATTCTTTCCATGGCCTTCCATACAAGACTAGTCAGACTTATGGTCTGTAGTTATCCAGGTCAGTTGAAGGCCAAACCTTGTGCTGAGGACTGATTGTTGTAGTCCTCCATTCACTAAGCATGAAACCTGTTAGGAAGCTAATGCTGAACAGTGATGCGTTTGATAGCTCTTATTTCATGCTTTCCAAGAGGTATCCCAGGATATTATCAGGGCCCATTGAGGTAGTATTCTTTGCCTTGGAGAGTGCATTGAAGACTTGTTTGCTAATGATAGCCAGAAGAGTTATGGTCGAAGGTATCTCCTGAGAAGTATTGAGGGGAAGAATGTAAGGTTTACTATTCCAAAAGGCTTAGTATGAGTGTAGGCCATACGGGTGAATAGCCATTGCCATGTGACCCATGTGGGTGGAAGGGAGGTAGTTGTGGCTCATAGCTTGGGTGTTACCTAGGGAGAGCACTATATGTTGTACCTACAGACCACAACACTGTGGAGCATGTGCTGCCTAGAGCCTGCCTGTCCTTTAGTCAGCAGCACTACTGGAGCTCTAATGAGCCGCTGCAAGGGGAAGAATAGTAATCTGGTGGGGGGGGCAAACTGATTGATTTACCCTAGTGTAAATAGAAAGGTATTTTGTTTTTTGACTTAAGAAGTACCTTTGGAATGAAATGTTCATGCTGCTTCTTCATGTAGGTAAGTGCTACCCTGGCATAGACTTGCCAGTGATTTGTTCAGAGATCAGCAACGTAAAGGGGCGTGGCTTGGTCAGCAGTGTTAATGTGGGTGTGGCTTGTTGAGGGGGCAGCAGTCTGGGAGATATGAGTACAAATTTGAAAATCCTGGCTACTCCCATGTAACCAAGTACCTGTGCAATACTAAGGTCTCATACAAGTAAGTGTTCACTGCAAGAAGTGTTAAAATGTGTTTCTAATTATGTGCAATATTAGTTTGTCTATGATGTAATAGATGTAATATGTGTAAATGTCTGTAAAAATAGTCTATATGTTGTCTGCACATTGAGTCTGGAGACATGGAATTTCATTCAGTTTTGCACTTGTGTGATTTCTGAATGACAATAAAGTTTACTTTGACTTTTGACTTTGATTAGCATCCATGCATGTCCAGGCATTCAATGAAATGTAGCTATGATGCAGTGAATGCATCATGTAGGGCACCGGCTATGGGTTATGTTTCTCACAGACATGCCTAGCTTAGGTCTGAGCCTCTCTCAAATCAAGTGAAGATGGAACTCATGGATGCCCCATTGGAAAAGTTCTTCTTTGATCCCTCTGTGCAGAACATCTGTGAGAAATTGGACAAAAAAAGAAACCAAAGCTATAAAATAATTTTATTTGTCTCCTAAACCTAAATATCTAAATTTTGGCTGCTGCTTCCAAGGCAAGACAAGGGGAAGCCTCCCTCTGAGGCAAGAGACCAGGATAGAGTAAAAGGTGGCAATCTGATGAATACACTAGAGCCAGCAATCCAAGGACTCTATCCTCCCCTCAGAGTAGCTGTGACTCTGTACAACATCCCCTCCCAAAACTACCCTGTCCCCCTCCCTCTAGCAGGAAGGGTGTGTTATTTCCTACAGCAGTGGAAACTCTCACCATAGGGGACAAGTGGGTCTTAAATACTATAGAAAAGGGCTATTTCATTCAGTTCAGGGGAAAAACTTCCTAGGGTACCAAAGCCCACAAAGGGCCAAGAGGGACTTCTTCCCCTCATCCTGCTAAACCTTTTGCAACAAATGTCCATTCATACAGTTCCTGCAAGAGAAGAGGGCACATGGTTTTACTCAAGGATATTTCTGGTCCAAAGAAAGTAAGACACCTGGTAGTCAGTCTCAGACTTGCCAAAGTTAAATAAGTTTCTGCACATTCCAAAATTCAAAATGTTAACCCTATAAAAACTTTTACCCATGATCTTTCAGGGACCCTATGAGGTCACTGTACACATAGAGTCCTAGCTTCACCTACCAACAGCCAAGGAACACAATAAATATCTTTGGTTTATGGCAGCTGGATTATACTACCAATTCTATGCTTTACCATTTGGGTTATCCATTACTCCCAAAGCTTTCTTTAAACACCTAGCTCCAGTTATAGCCCATTGCAATAACTCTAGCTGTTCACATTTACCTTTTCCCCCTCATTCAGGGGGTCTCCATCCTGGTACTTCACACAGCCCTGCAAGTAACAATAGGCTGTTTCTTCCAAAAGGTAGGCCTCCTCAACTTCAGCAAGTCCCAACTTCAGCCACAGACAAGAATTTTCTTTTTCAACACACTGATACATTCAGTATAAAAAAGGCCTTCCTACCCCATGACAATGTTTCTTTCCTGACAAGCTATTTACACAGTCTGGTTCTAAGGCAGACAATCTCTGCAAGGGAATACTGAACATTTTTGGGATACATGGCATCCTCCATCTTAATGGCTCCTCTTGCAAAGTTGCACATGAGAAAAATCCAATGGTTCCTTACAAACACTTTGGAATAGCATGCACAACCCGTGGTCTTAGCATGGATAACCTTTATTTTAGGTTAATTCATGTCTCTAAGTATGGCTCTCAGTTTGGGACAATTGTTCCTATTGGGATGTAAAACTTCAATATTTGAAGATGAACATAGTTTTGTGTGTTAATATTAAGTTAAGTATTTGAAGTGTGTTTTTTGAGGGTTTTCAATAAAACAAAACATTTTGTAAGATGTGGACAAGAAACTGCATAAAATGTTAACCTGCCAAACAGTGTGCATGTAACACAAAAGCTGGAACTAGATACTTAAAAAACTATTACAAATAAAAGGTGTGAATAATAACTTTTTAAAATACTGAGCCTTCTGATATTATCTTAAATGTTAATTGTATCATAGTTATACACAAAAAAGAGTAGTGGACTATATTAAAATGTAAAGTGCAAATAGCTATGCTACAGGAGACACATTTGGAAAGAATTGACCATGTGAATTTGATAAAGGTTTTTAGGACAGTTATTCATGGAACACCTAGCACAAAGGAAAACAGGAGTGCTTATATTAATTGCAACAGGAGCTCCAATAGTGATAGAAAATGATAAAAAAAAAGAGAATAAGACATTTGTAGTACTAAGGAGCTACTGGCAAGGGAAGACAATTACACTGGCATGTATTTATATTCCACCTAAAATTTCAATAATGGAGCTTAAGAAAATTCTGGGAGAAATGATCAGTTTTCATCAGGGAATATTACTTAATTATGGCTTCATTTTTTCCTCCTCTCAAAATATCAGTGAGTTGATTTTATATTCTTTGGATTTGCATATTCAGCTCAGATATTATTGATAGGACTAAGGCTATATAGGAAAATTGGGCATCTTTGTTTCCATGACACATTTTTTTTTTTTACTTTGATTGTAATTTTAAGTTATGTCCACTAGATAGCAACACATTTACAGTCTCATGTTTTTTTGTATTAGAATTTCTTAAAAAAAAACAAAAAAAAAAAACTGTGTATATATATATATATATATATATATATATATATATATATATATACATTTTGCAACAAAATTATTCAAAATAGTAAATAAGTATGTAATAAGATTTTGAATTAAAATATTTGTTAATGATGGTTATTTTTCTGCCAGACTTTGCAGTCATTAGATTATAAAAAGTGACTGATGAACTGGTATTTGATGGAACAAATCATTCTGTAACCATTTTGTACTTTGAGTACATTTTTTTTCTGAGCATCAAATCAACATGAATTTTTACACTTTATATTATTTCTTCAACTGTCTACGTCAATCCCTTTAACAATAGGTGGGTGCAATATTGTTAATCTAAAACAATATTTTTAATAGTTTTAGGGGGAACAGATGAAATGCTACTTGTATTTATGTGCCCATATTTAAGGGTCAGGTGTCCAACGGGATTAGCACTAACAGCTTCTGAGTAAAAAATGGAATTTGCTTGCTATGCCCCTTATTGAAAAAGTCTAGTATATGAGAAATCTGGGTCTGCCCTACATGTATAATAACTACACACACACACACATATATATATATATATATATATATATATATATATATATATATAAAACTAGACATAGACACAAGTGTGTGTGTATAAAATATATATATGAGGACCAAAATGTTGATGTACATAAAACTGACACAAAATCATCGACGTTACACATATTGACACTCTTATTGCGCATGCACCCAGCAATAATTTTGGCACATGCAAAACAAAAAACACAAAATAAAAAGAAAACATCCTTTTTTTTGCAGGGGGGGCAACCCCACCTAATCCGCACACCCCCTGCTAATAATATATACTAACTCTGAGACTGAACAGTTCTCAGGGAATGGGCATATCCCCTACTCTAAGAATTGTCCAGTCTCTTAGATATGTCCACACCTGTAAACCATCTGTTCAGTCAACAGATGCTGAAAGAAACACTGACGAAAAACAATGAATACTATCTAGCTCTATATATATATATATATATATATATATATATATATATAATCTCCACATATGCAGTCTTCTTGAAATGAAATTCAAATTCAGCTTGGGTGGCCTAATGGTTAAGGTGTTTGCCTTATTAACACAAGGTGCAGGGTTTGAGTTTCACAAGAGATAATTGGCTAGGCTTAAAATGGCTCGCAAGGGCAGTTAGCCTAGTACTAATCTATGAACCTATGAACCTGCAAGAAAACAGAAATAAACAAATAAATGCAGTATTTTGAGAAAAAAAACAGCTGCTTACAGCACAGCTCGTCAAGTTTTTCCAACATAGGCCACTATGAACTTCCGTGCCTCAGTGTAAGGGTTCCAATCTCTTTTAGATCATGTTCAAATGTCTTCTTTTCTATAAGCACTGAACAAAACAGAAGCAATTCTAGACTACCTTCCTCAGATAAAAGAACATAGCATGACAGTTATTTTGTAGAGCTTGAATAGCTAATGCTCTTAAGCTACTGTACCAATTTTTACCCAGATTTGGCACTGCCAAAAAATAAATGCCACACCATAATAAACATAATTACATTAAACAAAACTAGCATTCATTCACTCCTAATTTCAAAGTGCCACTCATTGATTTCCTGCTTATATTGACATAAAAGGCTTGTTTCTGAGCCATAGAAATAAATGCCCTTTTATACCACAATTTTCCCATAAGTGGGCTTTTATACCACAATTCTCTTATAGGCATCTTTCTGCAAACTGTGCACAGTCAAAAAGGTTTGCTGACTTGTTCCACCCACAACTGCAAGTGCTGAGCTATGACTGCAGTAAAAAACAGAGCGTGAAACAGTGAAAATAAAGTTAAGCACATACAGGGGGAAAAATTACAACAGACACCTGTAAACATTTGGTGAATGGCAAATTCTGCAGCAAGGAACACAACTAATATGATTTTTTTCATGACATTTCCATCCAGAGTTGCATAGGCACATCACCATCTGACTGGGTATGTCTTCAATGATGATGTGCATCTGCACAGCTGTAGATACTGTGGCTGGAAATAATGTCCACAAGACCGTCGTGAAATGCATGATGAAGCACGGAATCTGACAAACTATGAAATATAAGTTGATTTTAATGTACGGATGGCATGCTGTATTCTATAATACAAACTGGATCCCTTGCTGTTGTATGCACATGGTGTGAAAAATGTCTTTGCTGCAAGTCTGGGGGATCAACTAGATATAAAAGGAAAACATACACCAACCTCATTCTTACTTAGCAATTTTAAAAGAGAGTGTATATTTCCATATGTATATTTGCAGATGGAAAATCATGGAACCTTGCTCACATCAGGCTAACATTTAATTCTAGTAAACATGCCTATGGGCTTTAGGCTTGAAAGGGAGTTTTGGAGTTTAAAGCTTGTACTGGAAATTCTGGACAGTTAAGAGGTATAGGACATGGACCAGGTGCCCATGTCCTATTATTAGGAGCAAAAAAATACTTTTTTTTTTTTTACTGGAGCACTCACTGGTGCACAGCATTTCACAGTTAGAGCAAGAGCCTGGGGTGCCGTGTGTCTTGGGATTTGTCTGCACAACTTGATGTTGATGCATTATCCTCTCAATATGGCTAGTGTGGATGCTACTCCAAAAACAAGCCAGTAGTACTGAAACAAGCTTTGTTTATGTTAGTGGTAGACAAAAAAAAAAAAAAAAAAAGGCTTGGAAGATCTGTCACCCTCCTCTTGAAGGTATGCTTTTGTAAAGTCAATATAAAGTGCTTATCCTGTTGGGGAATAAAAATATCTTCAGCCTCTCGTACTCAGTCTCACTTTAACAGCAGCCTTGAAATCTCCTTGATGCAATTACTTTTTTAATAATGGTTCATTGGGCATGGTCTACTTACTCCATTCCTCCTTAATCAGTATGCTAGTATATTTCAGTTTCTGCATCTCCTGCTTTTAATTAGGTCTGTGTATATGGTTTTGGAAGTCCTTTGCAGAATTTGGGACTATTATCTTCTAGTACATTCATTTTACTGCAAAAAAAAAAAAAAAAACTTTTCTGCATCTGCTAGCAATCATCAAAGCTTCCCTGCTTTGGTTTTACTATCTTTATTTTTTGGTTGCATATCCTGTGTTATAAAATAATTAGTTTGGAAATTTTTCATACTTGTTTAATGTGCAGTGATGACACACCTTGCTGAACTGTTTTCAGGCGTAATATATGTATTTTACTGATATCAGTACCAAGATCTTATTTTCAATAGACACTTTCTCACAAGTGTAATGGGATGCTTGAAAACGGTTCTTTATAGCAAGTAATAAGAAGATCATTTCCAGTTTAATCTCTGCCTGATTTAATGTAACCCATATGATTTTCACTTTGTGAACCCAAACACAGTACCTACTCTTACCCAAATTTTGAATTATCTTCCACTCCCACTGAATCAGCTTTGTTGTTCTCACCATTACCATTGTAATGTATGTAAGATGTTTTTGTGCACTTTTTTACATTTTGTGTTTTTACCACCTGCACTCTATCATCTTTCCATTTGCACTTTTGTCGAATATGTTTTTTCCCTTAGATTTTTACCTCAAGCCATTTGCCACTAGAATTATGTAGCTTTCCAAAATGAAAACTTACCTAATTATGCAGTTTACTACTTGATGCATTTCACTAACATCGCATGAAACTGCTTTCATGAGACATTGCAAAATTCAGTGCCTTAACTACTGTTAAACCTTTCTCTAAAGTCAGCATTTTTTGCATTCTTAGCATGCATACCACACACTCAATACTCTGCACAATTCTGCCATTTTGTCCTTGGTTTCCTTCTATGAAGTCTGCATCATTCTGTAGTTATTAAAAGTTTGTTTTTTTCTTTTTTTGGGGGGGGGGGTTCTCTACAAACTTTACAAATATTTTTTTATTTTTTCTGCTGCCAATAAACTATGTGCTAGCCCTATAAGATTTTTGCACCTACTATATTAAGTAACAACAAACCTTTCTGTGTACAGTATTACTAACACCATAGCAAACTTCCACTTGTGCAACAGAAGTTGCTTATTCTTCCTCAGTAACAGTACCATTGTGTGTTACTCTGTGACTGTTCCCTTGTATTTATATCATGTCCACTAACTTAACTTTTATAATATGCTGAGATCACACTACACAAATTGCATTTTCATGTAGTTAGAAATTAGCTTCTTTAATGTTTGCAATGCTTATTTTTCTTCTAGATTAATCATCTTAGTGCCAAAAGCCTTGTTAGGGAAAACAAACACTCTGTATTCCTTTTACCTAAATTATGATACAAAAAACACTCAAATTTTTCATGTTGCAGTCTCTAATTGTCAAAATGTCTATACAGTTTTGGTAAATGGAATGTATTCATAAATACTTTACACAGACTTTGTTGCGTCTTTCGGCTTTTCCCGGTTAGGGGTCGCCACAGCAGAACTCCGGTCCGCTAATGATTGGCAGTAGATTTTTACGTGCAGAGTTGCCGGCCCTGACACACAACCTTCAACGAAGGTATGCCCATTCATGCATGTCTCCACACACAAGACGCTCTAGCTGAGAATCGAACAGGATGTCTTACTGTGAGGCGACAATGCTACCGCAGCACCAGCACCGATTTACACAGACTGTCCTCTATAAATGACTAGTAGTTATCCAATCTGCAAAAAAAAAAAAATTGTAATGTCATAAATCAAATCTTTCTATGCCTAACACTCATTTCAAATAGATTTTCTCAGTGCTTATCTACACCCTTGCTACAGAAAAGCGTTGTTAATATGTTAAATTCACCATTCCAATAGAATTTGCACAATCACTTTTCATACTTGTGCCAACACAACATTCCTTGTCTCCTATTATACTTTATTTCTTCTCTTCATCGGTCCTGAAAACGTATCTGCACACATGGCTTGGCCTCATCACTGACACACTGTGAAAGTTCTGTAGTTCACTTTACTCCAGTATGAACAATACAGAAAGGGCAGGCACAGTTAGTCAACTGGTTTAGTTATGAACTTTTTTCCAGATTTTTTTTTATTATAACCTTCAACTTATTTGCATATTACAAGCTGAAAAGAGTATTCGACATGCAGATTTACGGGTGACCTGAACAAAAATTATGCATACCAAAAAGGAATTCAATCTTAGTTTTGATTTCAAAGAATAAATAGGTTGTATCCAAGTTTTAAATCTCAAAGCTGAACAAATACCACTTCACAAGGAACTGAAAAGATGAATGCTTGTGAAGATGCATATGTCATATACAGGTATAGTACCTGCCCCCTACCCTCCCATCTCAAAATAGGTAGTCATTTTCTGTGTATTGCCTCTGTGGTGTTAAATTGGGATTAAAATTAGGCCACAAATGCCCACAGTTATATTTCAAGCTGTTATATTTATATACAGTACGTGTCCTCATCCTCTACCCCCAAAAGACAGCCACCTTCTGGAATCGTGTCGACTCGCTGAACATAGGTTCAGCAAAGTTAAAAAAAAAAAAAAAAAATGCAACAACTTCTCACTGAAACAATCTTTAGAGGAAATAATACAAACATTTTACAGTCTCTGATTCTGGCCTCTGGCCCTTAATAATTGGTATTACTTCCACAACTGCATTAATAAAAAAAAAAAACTTCTACTGGTGGCTTTGCTCCTGTATTTAATATTTTGAGATCTCTTCTCCCATGACCTCACATTTAAGCTAAGGTAAGGTAACGTGATTTGAATGTGAAGTGGAGCACTGTCCCTCTGATCACCCGATGTTCCACAGGCACATTTTCTTTTAGTACTTGCACTTATTTATTCATGTAGTTATTTATTAATATATTTTAGAGCAAAGAAACATTGTTTTTATAAATAAATACAGAAAGAGCGCTTCTATAAGCACAGCACCCTAGGTAATTGCTTTGCTTACTTGTGCGTTAAGCCGTATCTGCACTCCCAAGCTAAAATGTCTGCTTTAACGGCATATCAATGAGCTAAGCATGTCTTTACCCACTTATCCTCAGATTGCTGGATGCTCAAAATCTCTTCCTATTTGACTTTCAGCAAACTAGCTATGTCTATTTATCTCCACTGAAGACAAGAAAACTATTTAGTGCCACAAACAACCAGGAATTATACCTCCAAGTTCTTTTATTTTTACAGCAAATGTAAATCTCATAAAACTGAAAACCACAGGAATAAATCTCTCTTAGTGCCTTCGCTTAAAACAGCCTTTACAGAGTCAATTAATGATGTAGAAAAAACACTTTCCATATGATCTTGAATGTGAATGGTCTCACAGGTATAGACAAAAATGAAAGAATATTTTATGATATTAAGAAGTGCAAATAGCAATGCTATGGGACTTAATGATGTCAACATCATGTTTTAAAAAAAAAATCGCAGAGTATATTTGTGTAGGTGAATTCTGTTTTTTGCATTACTATACATACATTTTTAAAAGCACACTGGCCTTTAAAAACATTGTAACTGATTGTGTTTTTTCATTGGTTGGGGTTTGTATTTAAACTTGTCAGTTTTGATGGTGTATTCTGATGAAGTCTTGGACAAAAGTGTGGAATAAAGTGGTGTTTATGCTAATATTTTGTACCTTTGTATTTAGACTGGTTTTCTTCTTTTGGGGTGTTTTTACTGGATTTATGGATTTTGTACTTTTATCACAAAGAGGAAATACAGAAAAGAAGATTAATACATTAGGAGTTAAAAAAATACAAGTTGAAGTTATGGAATGCCTGGGAAGTGAAGGATTTGGTGTAGAAGGTCTAACACAAGCTAGATTACAGCATGATGGAACAACTCCCCAAAGTAAGGAGAAACAGGGACATCAGTAGACATCTGAAGAAGAAATAGGGACATGAGAAAGAAAAAGAGATTTAATATGGTGAATATTTATGCAAAGGAGAAAGCAAAAAGAGCAGCACCAAAGATATTTGAAGAGAAATACAGACAAAGGAATTCAGACATGGAAAACTTTACAATACGAAAAATAAGAAGACAGAGAAAAAGTAGAAAAGAAGATTAGTAATGGAGAAGTTAAAGAAATAGAAACTGAGGTTATAGAGTACCTGTGAAGAGAAGGATTCAGTGTAGAAAATCTAACCCAGAAAGCACCACAGCAGGATAGAGCAATGGACATCCAACTTAAGGAGTAACCAGTGGAACAGGAAGCAAATTGTCAAAAAAGATATTTTGGACCCTTCCACAGGAAACCATTATAAATGTTCACTTGAAACTGGATAGCAAGGGAAGGAACAGCAAACTGGCAACTCTGTCAATGTTGAGGAGTGATAGACCAGTAGATGCTATAGGAATTTCTGCAGTTTAGAAGAAAATGAACTGAGAAGAGTTGCTTGATTTAATAGAGATAGACATATTAAGATCAATGAAAGAAATAGACTGCAGAATGTCAATAAAACCCGAAAAGTCAGAAGTTTGATAAAACAAGTGAAAACAGTAATTAGGACTGTGCATAGAGATCCATGCAATATAACAGAAGTAAACAAGTTATATTACTGTGCAGCTAAATTAATAACAGAATTCTACCACAAGAACACAGGGTAGGAAGGGAAAGGAAGAGGAGAAATCAAATACCATCATGGCAGTATCAGAGAAAACTATAAAGCAAATAAGACAAGAAGTGTCACTGTTAGAAGAGGGAACATATCAACAAAAATACTCAGAAAGATAGACGTGATAAAAGCAATGCACAGTATCAGAACAGATCAGGATTTATCGTACACCATCACAAATAATATAAAAATATTAGCACAGGCCAAAAAAACATAGAAGATATACAGATAAATATAAAGGAAAAGTACAAAATAAGCAATTTATTGATGACCCAAAAAGTTTTATAGAGAATTGGGGAACAAAGCAAAAGGAATTGAAACACCACTAAAAAAAGAAGAAATAGATACATTTTGGAGAAATATCTGTGAAGATCCTGTGAAACATTACAAAGTTGCTAAATAGATAGAACAGTTAAAAGAAAGAATAAAAAGTTCAAATGTATAGGATATGAAATGGGATGAAGTAATGGCTAGAGAGACTGAAGCAAGGTAAAGAAAAGCTCCTAATAGGAAAACCCCAAGCCTTGATGCACCACCTAACTTCTTGTTAAAAGTATTAACATTTTTACATTAAGATTTAGCCATGAGTAAGAACTATTCATATGCGCACCCTGAATAGACACAGACCTGGTAAATAAAAGGAAAAACAATACTCCTACTTAAGAGTGAGCCTGTAAGCTATGCTAAAAACTACAGACCAATAACTTGCCTTCTAACGACATATAAACTATACACAGAAAGTGATGCCATCAGAATTTATAGTCATTTAAAAGAAAACTCAACCATAGCAACAGAACAAAAGGGTGACAAAAGAAAGTCATATGGAACAAATAATCATTTGTTGTTAAAGTCATAATGGAGAACTGTAAAAAAAGGGAAGAATCTAAGTATGGCATGGACAGACTACAAGAAAGCATTTGACAGTATGACACATTCATGGATAAAAGAGTGCTTAATGTATAGGGTATACCCTACACTGATCAATTACATTACAGTGACAAACCACTTTGCAGTTAAGTCATGCTAAAGGACAAATTATTATTCCAGGGATAACAATTCAAAGGGAGATAGTTTAGGGAGAGACTCTGTCACTGCAGCTCTTTTGTTTTTTCCCTTAACCCATTAAGCTGTCTACTTAACAGAGTAGGTCATGACTACAATTTGTCTCCCAGAAAACAACATGTGAAGATTTCTCATCTTCTTTTTTTGTGAATGATTTAAACTTGTATAGTTTATCAGGCAAGGAACTGAAAGCACAACTACAAGAGGTCAAAACTTTTGCAGATTATATAAGAATGTAATTTGGTCTTCATAAATGTACAAAAGCAACCTTTAAAGTAGGAAAACTACAGCAACAAGAAACCATCAGACTGGGTCAGTAATATGGTATAAAAGAACTTGAGCAAGAGGGAGTATAAAATATTTGGGAACTGGAGAAGGATGAATGATAAATCATGAACAAATCCAAATAAAACTTAGTAAGGAATATTTTAGAAGACTAAAATTAATGCTGAAAATAGCAGTGTCAAGTGGGAATGGAAATCAAGCCAGAAGTAGATAAAAATCAAGCAGCAACTGAATGTGCTAAAAAGAAAGAATATAAGGTGAAGGATTAGATGATAAGGCAAGAAATGTGGACAATGCATAAATATAGTTGCAAGTACTTGGAACAACCTCATGCTGATCAGAATCAAATGCAGGAATGGTTAAGGACAGGTGAATTTAAACCATAAGACAAAATATTAATATTGGTGGCCCAAGATAGTGGACTAAGTACACACTGGTTTACAAAGTCCATTGAACATGTGAGAGAAACAGACAAATGTAGGTATTGGAAACAGTTGCACATCTTGTTGCTGAGTGTGCTATACTAAATGGCAGGACTGTATACTGAAAGGCATAATAATGTGGCAAGAATGTTGCATTGTAGATTGTGCAAACATTATAATATTGAAGTAGCTGAAAACATTGGAAATATGAGCCACAAAGTATTACAGAAAATTAATGAAGTTTATATCACATGAGATCACCCATTACCAACAGTTCAAATAATAGATGCAACAAAACCAGATATAGTGGTCCATGAAAAGAAAACAAAAATAGCACTGATCACTGAAATCGCCACACCCCGTGACTACAGTGTCTTACGTACAGAGAGGCACAAAGTCATAAAATACCAAGATTTGCAGGCAGAAACACGGGCAATGTGGAAGAAGAATACCCAGACAGTTCCAATAGTAGTAGGAGCAATGGATATTATAAAAAAGAATTTACAATTGTACTCAGATATGTTGATACATTTGAATTAAAGAATGGGTCATTACTGGGCATATTGCAGGTGCTGAGAAGAACACTTCTGGCTAACATCAAAGAATGTAACAATATTAATTTCATGAACTTTAATCATACCTTAACTTAGGAATGGGGTCCATTCACATCATGTTATTAGAAACCCAAAAGACTTGGGGAAATTAAAAAAATAAAAGGTAGGTAAATGGCTTTAGAAACTGAAATGATTAAAAGCCTAATGTCATATGACATCTCGAGCATACACTCCTTCACTTCGGAGTCCTAATTTAACTGGTGTGGTGCTCCTCCATGTTTAAATGAAAGTATTTTGAATGCAGTCGTCACTGGAGCAGAAGTTGACTGTTTTAGATCAAGCTAAATGGCCTAGGCATTAACTGGTGATACACATCTGTAAGTAATTAAATATATTGACAGATATCTGTTATTCTGAAGATCTGTTTCATTCCCTGGAATCATTAACACACAAGAATCAAGCAGTCAGGTCAGGTACAAAAATATACAAATATTAATAAAAGAATACCTGTGTCCTATTGAGCCTGTGTCTCTCAGTTGCTCAACATATAACTGAGCTTGTAACTTCTGATTCAACCCTTCTTTCACCTTTTCCAAGCAAATATCTGCTGACTTCTAATCTGTTCTCATAGAATTCCTTCCAGGGGCACACCATTCACCGTAAAACATAACATTCTAAAGTCTATTTTCAGTAATCATCCTTACAAATTCAAGTTATGCATGCTCTACCTTTCTGTCCTTCAATTTCACAACTCATAACCCCCTGACAATGCTATGTGTCTATATGAATTCTTTTCTCTATCCTCTCTCTTTCAGTGTATACATGCCTAACATTCTGAATTGTTCCTCAGAGTCCAGCTTCTGTACAACCCCTCACTTGACTGATCTAATCTGTTTTTATTTGGTCAACAGAACCGGGCAAGAGTACACCAGAGGTTGTCTTACCAGTGCCCTGTGCAGCAGATATCCTCTGTGTCTCTAATGTCAACTTCTGTAACTATGCATTCTGGTATCCTCAGGGCTTTTGCATCTGCTATTTTACCATGTCCCATGCTTCAACCAGGGGATTGTTTTATCAGTCCAATTTTTTTCCTTCATCCTCATCAGAGTTTCTTCCCCTAGCATGGTGGCTATCCCCAGAATTTCCTAAATAAAGTGGGTAAACCATTACTTTCAGTGAAATCTTGACTGCCATTTATCTATTGAAAGGCAGCATTAGCTCCATTTTTTTGTTGGAAAGTAGTGCCTTCATCCATGATCAATAACAAAATAAACTCTCTAAACTTTGAAATATAGATATATATATATATATATATATATATACATACATACAGATTTGAGAACCACAAATTAAAATTTCCTGATTCCTTGCTGGCTTCTCATCAGCTTGACAAAAAACAAATAAAAAAACAATTTTACATTCATGAAAAAAAATCTTCAATTTAATAGAGATGTTTGGACATATTAAAATAAATGAAAGTAACAGATTAGAGAAAGTAAATAAGACCCAAAATGTTAGAAAATTGGTAAATCAGACCACAGTAATCAAGACTATTAATAGAAATTCCTCTGATATAACAGACATAAATGGGATATATTAATTGCAACTTAACTAATAATTGGTAGTTTTATCATAAAAACATACAGTTACAAAGGAAAGGAAGGAAACAAGGAGAATGTATCCAAGAAATCTTCAAGCAGAAAAAACATAAAGCAATTAACATTAGTAGCATCACTTTTTATTTTATGGCAGGTAAATTATGGAATATGAAACAATTAAAAATTAGTAAAATCAATGAAATGGCAATCTTTAAGAAAGAAGCAGATTTTTGGGTATGAGAGAGGGTACTTGTTTCAGAATATAATCATGGCAAACTAATGGATGGTCTTTTTCTAGGCTTTGCGTTTGTATAAAAATTACAATAAACACTCTTAGAATTCAGAAAAGTGAAAGATAATCAAAAATACTTAGAAAGATATGTGTGGCAAAAGCAGCATCCAGTATCAAAACAGATCAGGATTATCATACACTTTGTTGTTTGTCTTTCGGCTTTTAAGTAAGTAAATAAGTAAGGGGTCGCCACAGCGGAACTCCAGTCCACTAATGATTGGCAGTAGATTTTTTTTTTACGAAACGCTGAGGTGCCAGCTCGATGCCCACCCTTCAATGAAGGCATGCCCATTTATGCACGCATGTCTTTCGAACGCTACCCAACCGCGGGGAGGACATGCAGACTCCACACAAAAGGCACTCCCAAGCCAAGCCAAGAATCGAACGGGAGAACCTCTTGCTGTGAGGTAACAACGCTACCGCCGTACCACTGTGGCTTAGGATTATCATACACTATTTCCAATAACAAACTAAAAATATCAGCATAAGAAGAACTTAAAACATTAAATAAGCAATTCACTGATGGCTCTAAAAGGTTTTATAGAGAAATGGGAAACAAAGCAAAATATGTAGAAACACCACCAAAAAAGAAGAAATAGGTATTCATGAAGACCCTGCTGAACGGACAGAAGAATTAAAAGAAATAGGAGCTGTAAGGTACAGGATATGAAATGGGATAAAGTAACAGCCACAGAAATTGAGACAAAATCCAGAAAAGCTCCCAACCAGAAACCAGTGGACCCATATACAGTCCCTAACTTCTAGCTAAAGCTATTAACATCTTGAGATAAAGATTTAGCCCTGACTAAGAACTGCTTATATGCACATTCTGAATAGGCACCAACCTGGTTAAAAACAGGAAAAATGATAATTCACCTTAAGATTGAACCTGCAAGCTTAACTTACTTTCTGACAATATACAAATTATATACTGAGTTTATAGTCCTCTAGAAAAAAATTATTGCAGTATAACAAAAGGGTGATAAAGCAAATAAAGGAAATCATATGGATCAAAGGATCATCTGTTTCTAAACAAAGCCATAATAGAGTTGTACAAAGGGGAAGAATCTAAGTATGGCATGGAGAGATAACAAAAGAAAATCTGAGAGCATCCCACATTCATGGAAAATCAAATGTGTACAGACGTATAAGCTCCACCCTACACTGATCAATTACATTGCACTATATATTTATTGACAATTGATTACCAGGAAAGTCAAACTCGGTAGGAGCCCATTTTCAGCAGAGGCCCGGGGAGAAAAGCTCCAAAGTATCAAAAAAAGTTTTACTAATAATAATTTTACAGTCCTTAAAAATAATACTAAAAACAAATATAGTTTAAATAATTACACCAAATTAGATATATGAAAACATTGGTTAACAATAAATATAAACTTATCTGACAATGATTTAATAACTAGAGGAATTTTAGCCAGTTTATACAGAAATTAAAGGTAAGCTAGTATAATATAAACAAGAATTGCAATATGAAGTAAGAGAAAAACAGGCTAAAGCTATATTTAGAGCGAAGGCTAGAAGAGAGAAATTGATAGAAGTAAGGAAGTGAATGAAAAAGGGAGAGTAAGGAAATGTAGGTATAAGCCAACTTTAGGGATATAGTTTATCCTGGTGTTGAGCAAAACCAGAGTCAGGTTCTGACTAAGAAGTCTTTTAGAATGATTTTGAAGGATAGAAGGGAGGGTACTGACCTGATGGATGGAGATAAGTTGTTCTAGGCCTTAGCAACATGGTACGAGTACAGAGAATGCCCAGCAGACTTGATAGATTTGTGGACAAACAGGAATTTCATAACAACTAAGAACATAGTTGTCCATAATGTTACTTACTGATGGACAAGCAGATAGATTCTGGATAATTTTATAAGTGGTAAGAAGGTGTACATATGTTAGTTGATGGGGTGGTTATAACCAATTTAGGCTTTTCAGTGCTATACAGTGGTGGGAGAAGGAGATCTTTCCTGGGAAGACATTATGGAGAAAATACAAAAGGAGGATGCAGAGACAATCCTAAGAAAGTAAAAGAATGCAAAAGGGGAAATAGCAGAAAAGAAAGAGGCAGAAGAAAATGAAAAATGGAAGTATGTAATAAAGATTCAAACTTAAAAAAACAAAGAAATGGACAGGTATGAAGTGTGGGTCAATTTAATAGTTCCTTTGGCTGTAAAAGACATTTTGTGACATTATATTTGAGATAGATTTTCAATGGAAAATTTTCCTGGAGAATACGACAAAATGACTGTAACCCATGGAACCGTATGTGATAAAAACATTTAACAGAGAAGTTAAAAAGATAATTCATGTTCAGTTTCAAACACAGGTAGAAAGAGAGACTTTGGAAGGATATTTGAAAACTTTATGTAAATAAGTACTGGTCATTGCAAAAAAAAAAAATATATATATATATATATATATATATATATATATATATATATATATATATATATAGGGTCTATATTACATCACCAAATGCTTAGGTAAGCGAACGGTGATTAATTGACCCCATGTAAATGAAAGCTTATAAAATCAAACTGTCAGAAGACCGATTTTAAAAAGCACATTAAAACATAACATTAACTGGGGGGCTTTCCCCTACACACCCCCACACCCCCACTACTTAAATATACCAACTCCGAGACCGCACTACAGTGCCGAAAACAGCAAAGTACTGAAGCAGCCAAGCAAATTCTTTCCCAGGGAAAGAATTTGCTTACATGCCGCTTCGATACTTTGCCATTTCGGTTTTGTTAGTTCGACCAAGACGCATTCAAAAACCTGCATCTTCGGTCTGCTGATAGAAGCCCTATATATATATATATATATATATATATATATATATATATATATATATACACCACACAAGATGAATGTGGACAACAATAGGGGTGTCATAAAATACAGAGGACTACCCAAAATATGTTTTTGTGTGTGTGTGTGTAAAAGAAGGACACTTGATAAGTAACTGTGATAAAAGAAAATGTTATATTTGTGAGGAAATGGGACATGATTCAAAAAAATGTGAACTGAAATGTTATAAATATAACAAAATTGGACATTTATGGAAGGACTGTAAAAATGAAAATAAGAGTAAGGAAAAAGAAAGAGAAGAGAATGAGAAGTAGCAGAAATAAAAGAAAAATTAGAATAGAAACAAATAAAGAGGACAAAGAAGAAGGCTCTGAATAAGTAATGAAGAAGACATAACTTGGGAGATAGTAAAAGGGAAATAATACTGATGGTAAAAGTGAAAAAGACAGAAAAGGAAAATTTAAAGGGATAAATAGAAAGGCAACGGAGAAAAAGAATATACACAACTAATGATTGTGGTTGGTGTAATGGTTAAGGTGCATGACTCACAGACACAACATATAGTGTTTGATTCTCACCTTTGGGAGGGAAATTGGTTGGACTTATAATGGCCAATTAAGGCAGCTAACTTAGTAATTAGCCATGAATTTACAAAACCATGAATCAAAGGAAAAATGAAAAGTTTAGTGTGCTTTCTGTAAATGTGAATAGCATTAAAGATATAGTAAGAACATATGGATTTTGGAAGAGTGTAAAATATGTGATGTAAATGTAATTATATTAGAAGACACAAGATTTTTAACAAATGAAGAAAGATTATAAACAGAAAAATGATGGGGAGGAAAGATAATCTGGAATTTGGGAAATTAGAGATGTTCTGGAATAGTGGTATTCTGTAGAAATATGGTAAATATCATAGATGTAATTTTAGAAAAATGGAAGAAATTAGCCATTGTTGATTTAAAATGAAAAGAACAAGTGTACAGAATTCTAACATTATGCACTTTTACTAACTGTAAATAAAGGGAAAGCTTATTTCATCAGATTTTAGACTATGCAGTGATAAATATGAATATTATAGAACTGCAGACTTTAATTGTAATTTAAGAGGCAAACATAAAAAGAAATTAAATTATATAAAAATGTTAGAAGTTATAAGATGTGTTAAGTTAAAATTTTGGGACAAAATTTCATGGACTTTCAAAAAGGATATTTATAGAACTGAACTATATTATTTTATATTATCAGAAGATTTAGTTATAGGACAAGAGAGGTAGTTGAAACAGGATTTTCTGACCATTTTGTAGTATGGCTAGAGATAAAAGAACAAAAAAGAATATATACCATCTTATAGTATGGCTAGAGATAAAAGAACAAAAAAGAATATATAAAAATAAGCAAGTGAATAAAAAGGATAAATCAGAAAGTTTGCAATGAAAAAGTAGAGAGATTAGAAATGAAGTTATGGAAAGACCATATTGCTATAAGAATATTTTATTAAAAAATGATGTGAAGGTGGATGACATTTAAGGAAAATTATACAAATGTTTTTTACAGTGGCAAATGTCAGAAAAGTAAAGAAAGAAAAATATGTAGAACATGATGACAGAAAGTACTTTGACAGAGAAAAAGAATTGGTACTTACGTATTATCACAACCAGATTTTGGATCTGCTGCAATTTGTAATGTTACCGTGAAACAAGTTCTTCTCTTCTGGCGTTTACTGATTGCAATTGTCACTGATTTATGGAAAGTACTGTTAATTTCATTTTTTACCACTTCATTATGTTATCTTTGCAATGGTAACATTTTACAGGTCTCAGAAAGCTTAAATAATAACAGGAGTAGCACTGGCATGCATTTTCTGAAGTACAGCAAGCACAAACAAGCAAGCCAAGGTAGAAGAAAGTCAAAATACCACTTTCCTCAGCCAATATAACACATTTTACCGACATAATAATAACAGTAAATGTTCACGCCATAACCACAACTGCAGACTGAGTCCTTCCAAATCTGCTTGAAGTACTTACTTAAAAATGTAAGCGTGTTTGCGGACATCTACATAGTACATCACTCCCTGCTTTTTCTTCATGTAACGATATGTACTCGCTGCATTACACAGCAGTGAGTAAATGCTTCCCTGACTTTAAACAGCAGTGAAACCCATTTTGTCACCTGTTTGTACCCTTACAACCCCAATGCAATGTAAGGAGTGATGATCGTTGATGTAAAATGCGGGCTTTGCACAGCATGCTGCAAATGTAAAGTCCTCAAAACACATGAGGCGCACGACAGAGGAGTAGGAAATTTCACCTTTGTTCCTCCTGCTGCCTCATACCCGATGTGACACACTACTTACTTCAAAACACAGTGGGAGGTTTCTGGACAGTAGCAAGCACTTACCATGACACTTTCACATGTGTCATGCTGTCCTATCTCTGCAGGTATGGAAAACTTGAAAATCTGGTTGTGATAATACACAAGTACCAACAATTGATATGAAAGAAATCAAGAAAAAATACAAGAACTGTTATATAAGCAAATACATTTTTTACAAGGAAAAAGAATCACAATTGAGTTACTTAAGCAGATTAGTAAAGTAAGATGGCAGTGTAATGAGAGAAATATAAAATGAAAAAGGAGAAATAGATAAAACTCAGTTAAAGATTATGAATAGTGTAGTACAATATGTATGAGGCATGTTAAAAAATGTATTGTAAAAACACAAAGTAAAAAAAAAAGTTAGAAAAGGAGTTGGGAAAGGAGATTATTTTACTTGAGCTGGGTAAAGTATTAGGACAAGCGAATATAGATTCTGCTGCAGGACCAAATGGAAAAGGGTATGAAATGTATAAAAATTTGACTAGCAAAAATAAATAAATAAATAAATAAAAAATATACATACATACACACACACATATATATATATATATATGTGTGTGTATGTATATATATATATATATATATATATATATATATATATATATATATATATATATATATATATATATAGTTTTATGTGTTTGAATGAATGGTTACATGAAGGTTTTATGTATAGAAGACAATTAAAAAACTGACAGCATATAATAATACTGATTATAAGATCTTTATGAAAATGACACAAAAGAGATTTGAAACTAATATGGAAAATATTATGGAATATAGTGTGTTTGTCTTTTTGGCTTTTCCAGGTTAGGGGTCGCCACAGCAGAACTCCGGTCCGCTAATGATTGGCAGTTGATTTTTACGTGCCCAGTTGCCAGCCCTGATGCACAACCTTCAACGAAGGTAAGCCCATTCATGCATGTCTCCACGCAGAAGACGCTCTAGCTGAGAATCGAACCGGACAGCGTCTTACAGTGAGGCGACAATGCTACCGCAGCACCACCACCGCAGTACATTATGGAATATAGTGTAAGTAGTATTAATTGAATAGGTTGTCAAGAATTATTAATGATAGATAAATTGTGGATATTATGAATAAAAAAGAAGAAGCAAAAATCATGTTAGGAGACCTTAATACAACTGAACATAAAATCTTATGGAGAATAATGAAAAAGTATAAGTTTGAAAGTTAGGAAATTATGTATGTCACCATACAGCAATAATAAAGTAAAATACTTATAATGGCTGGTTAAGCCATGAGGTTCATATGAAGAGTGATGCAAGACAGGGATGCCCAATGAGTTATATACTCTTTGCATTAGTTACTGAATGTAATAATATGTGAAATAAATTACAAAATTAAGTAGGTGGGGTATACAACACATGAAAGGTTAAGAATTCCAGTTCTGTTAACATATGCAGATGACAATATAATAATTGCAAAAAGATGGCTTTAATTAAAGGGAAAAGTAAAGGCTTAGATGCTGTAGTTAAGATAGGGGCATATATTTTACAATGAATGAAATATGTCTGTGTTAGCTATAACATTTGGGAATAATGATGCAAGTAGAATTCAATGAGAAAAAACAACAGAAAGAATAAAACAAACCTGTCTTTTCTGGATAATACATAAATTATCATTCCAAAAAAAGGCATATTTGATAACTTCATTACTGATGGGAAAGCTAGCATACTTACCAAGTGCATTTATGTTGCCAACAGTATTTGAAAAGGAATTACTGCAGATATTTTTTTTTTCATTTATGTGGGGTTCTTGGTTACACCCAGTGGAAAAAAAAAAGAGAGTAAAGAATGAGGTTTAGGATCAATTAACCCAGTGGTATATGCTGTTTCATTAAATTTGTACAAAATATTAAAGTGGATAAATGAAAAGGATAAGAGATTAGTAGTAAAACTGAATAATATAAGTATGATAAATTTGGGGGATGGTAAAAAAAAGAGTAAAAGAGAAAAATATTGTATAAATGAAGAAATAAAATATCAAGAAAAATATTTTTTATGGAAAATAACTGACGATATAGAAAAAGAAAGAAAAGCATGGTATAAATGTAATGATAAAACTTTACTATGTAAAACCATGGGAAAATAAAACTATAAAAATAAGAAGCAAATACTATACTCAGAAAGCAGAATGTCAAGATTTTTGTGGAGACGTATAAATCACAAGTAAAAGGAAATATGCCATATAAAACGAAATGTGATAGAATGTCTTTACATTGTCAAAAAGAAGAAACTACTGAAATGTTTTTGAAATGTAAGAGAGTAAAAAAGTTATGGGGAAAACTATGTAAAGATTTTTTAAAAAATATAAAAAAGTGGATAAAATAAACATAGATATGATGAAATATGGATATAAGGAGAAAAGTAAAGAATATGTTAAAAACAGATAAAAAATATTTTATGTCATATGGTTTATGTGAAATGAATGAATAAATGAAATTATGTTTAATGTTAAATAGATTTTAGAAAAATATTAAGTAAAATCAGATAGTAGTTATAGAAAAAGGAGTGGAGGTCTAATGGGGATGAAAATTATGTATGATTGTAAGGAAAATTATAAATATGTGTAAATGTATTTGTATATCTATATATTTGTTCATTTGTAAATATGTAGTAAATAAGAGTTCTCCTTTGTATATAAATAAAGTACCCCTAATGTTTGTGATGGTTGGTGTAGGATCATTTATAACCACCTAAGGTACAAGCAACTCTGGCAGATGGAGCAAAAGTTTAACATCTCACCCAAAGGATGACATACTTATGAGTGCAGCACTCCCATTATGCCACACTGCAGTGTCAGCAGTCCATCTAGCTGATGTGGGAACAGATTCCACAGCCTTCTACACCAAGGGCAAGTGTGCTACCTGTTGCACCTTTGACACTGTTACCTCATGTTGATCAAGAGTTGACACAGGAATGGTTAAGGAGAGGTGAACTGAAACAGGCTAATAATGGTGGCCTAGGATAGTGGATACATGTTGGTTTATACAGTCTATTGAAAAAGTGAGAGAAACAGAACTGGAAACAGTTGCAAATCTCATTGTGGGATATGATACAGTTGTGGGATTGGGACTTAACACTAAAAGGCACAATAACAGGGTAAGACTGTTGGATTGGGGACTGTGCAAACACTAAAATATAGAAGTAGCTGAGAAGCATTGGAAATATGAACCACAAAGCATTACAGAGGATGATGAAGTTTATATCACAAGGGCTAACCCATTATCAACAGTTCAAAAACAGATAGAAGAAAAACAGATACAGTAGTTGCAAAAATGACAAAAGTAGCATTGATCATTGAAATTAAAACACCCAGTGATTAGAGTATCTTACATACAGAGATAGAGACACACGAATTCAGAAAATACAGAATATGCAAGCAAAAATAAGAGCAATGTAATGTCGAAGAAAGATTCCTAGACAGTTGCAACAGTAATGGAATCAACAGGATTAATAAAAAGAATTTACAATTCTATTTAAATATGCTACCAACACATTACCCCATATGAACTGCAGAAGGAGACAATTCTGGGCATATCACAGGTGCTGTGAAGAGCACTCTTGGCTAACATCAGAGAGTGAAACATTACTAATTTCATGAACTGTAATCATACCCATCATACCCTGACTTAGGAATAGGTAATAGAAACCCAAAACACTCTGGAAAAATTAAAAAGTGAGAAATTAAGCTGGCTGCTGTCAAACCAGATTAGCTCTATGCAACCCCACAGAATAAGCACAAAATCAAACCTAAGGAGAAAAGCTGACATTTCCTAAGGAAGCAGTCTGTATTCTATAACAGGCCTACCAGCATTAGCACTCTGCTTGTAATGTCTCCAGCAGTCTTACTAATCTACTAGCCCAGGGCTCAAACACTGAAGCTCATCTTTCTTCTCTTAAATTCTGTTTTCCTTTTTATACTATTAGCTAAAGAATGGGCTACTGTTCATTTATTTAAATACCACAAAAATAATCTGATGAAGCCACACGACAAGGCAAAACTGCTGGGTATATGTACTAAAACTCAGTGTGTTATATTGCATCAGTAAGTCTTACAAGAAAAGGGATGGTTCCATTTTCAGTTTTCATTCATTCATCCTCAGTTTTTAACAGATGGTTCAGCTGGACATGTGACTTCTTTATCTTGTTACTTTCTATTTAGAATAGCAAAAAAGTACCACAAAGTCAGTATTTAAAAGAAACTGCTTCATCTATGCATTGGAACAGTTAAATTGCTTTGTGTACAGAAATGAAGCAGTATAAAAATATTTTAACTCTGAAATATCCATTTGTTAGCTTGGAGGAAGTGCAGGAGAAGGAGTTGGCCAATAAGATCAAAAGCTTTGGTAAGGTCAAAAAAGGGTGCTCCTAAAGGTTTCCTTTAGCTATGTTGAGAAGGATCTCGTCTGTAAGTGATCACGGCACTTTTATTGTCCTCTGGACAGCTCAGAATCTATTAGAGTGAAGAGATGGTACTATTGGACATAATTAGATGGCTGTAGATTAGCTTTCCAAGTATGTTTCCAAGTGTAGGGAAAATGGAGATAGGAAGGAAGTGAAAGGCATTCTCTGTCTGCAGCTGTTTGGGAAGGGGTTTCAGAACAGCAGTTTTCCAAATGTCAGGCATTGTTTTAAGTTAATTTCAGCTACAATTCATTATTACTTAAAAGTTATTTATGCTTCTTATGGTGTAGCAGAATGTTTTACTGCTAAACAGAGAAGCTTGCTGTGGATCTGTTATAAGGCACACACGTTCTATATTTTTTAAAAAACTTTACTAAATTATTACTTAAGACACAGGCACAAATACATTAATAGAAAACATTAACATTTTTATTTTCATGCATTACACATTACATTTTTCTTCTTTTTAACAAATATTCATTCCAACATTAATTGCTCCTTTCCTTCCTTCGCATAAACCTCACTTCTCCTCCTGAAAATTAATCAGCATGTATTGTTCCCATAAACTTAATTTATTTCTATGTAATTTGCTCCTCCTTGTTTAAAGACTGCACCTCTAATTATTTTACCTCCTTCACAATATTCAATACTTCATTTGCAGTTGTTTAAGATTTTGATTTCCATTTTTTAGTAATTGCTTTTTTAGCAGCCAGCAGAATTAAAGTTGGTAAGGCCTTACCTTGTCTGGGTAATTCAGATACTGTGTCCAACTCAAAGGAAGCATCTTCTTAGTTATAACCATTTACTCCCCCAACATTTCTGACAGTGCAATCTATATGGATTTTATTAAAATCTGACTTGTTACGTCCCCCCCCAAAAAAACTTCCTAGTTACCTCTCTCTTTCCCATCACACTTCCTGCATTTGCTATGTACCTGAAGAAAAACTGAAGTATGTTTGGGGTATAAAAATACCTATGCAATTACTTCCGTTCTTTTCATAAAATGCCAGTTATTTCTATTGAATTCTGTCTCTGGATCAAGACCCAACAACAGTGCTACTTTCTTACATTATGCTTCCCCCCTGGATTATGATTGTTCTGTTAATGTTGTCATTGTTTGTCTCCTTTCCACAAAACCACATCGATCCGCCTCTATCATACTTGCCATTCTCTTAACTAGTATACACATAAACACTATATAATCATGGTTTAAATTTGAAATGAATCTATATGAAGAAGGGTCTGAAGTGTCATTACCCTCTGTGGGTAATACAGCCACTGCAGCTTACTTCAAGATGCTGGTACCTACCCCCTTTAAAACACTGTTACACAAAACCTTTCAAATCTTTACCACTTTCATCTCTCCTAATCCAAAAGAATACCATCTATTCCTGAAGATGTCCCTGTTGATTGATTATACAGCAGTGTTTTTAACTCATCTCTTCCCATCTTAACTATTAATTGCTGAGCCTCATCTTTCTCTAATACGGGCAAAATTAAAGGTTCATAGGTAGGTACTAGACTATCAGCCCTAGGGCCTATATAAGCCTAGCCAAAAAAGTTCAGTGGCTTTTGCCAGCAAAGAAAGTTATTTTCCTGCACCCCTGTCTAGCAGAGCCACAGAAGTGATCCCTGGTGTGAATTTCCTATTTCCCATCCAATTGTTGAGATTTTTCTTAAAGAGGGCTAATAAGGAGCTTTGCTTGACATGAATGGGTAGTCTGTTCCAGAGCATGGGAAGTCTATGGGACAGGAATCTATCCCTCCAGCATGTTCTGTTTATTGTGGTATAGTCTAGCATGTCCAATAGATCTGTTTGACATGGCTTTGTATGTTAGGCAGAGGCTGGCTCTGAGTAGGTGATAAGCGACAGAGTAGAGCTGGAGTTTTTTGAGACGTCTGCGTATGGCATCTGTTTGAGGCCAGTAATCCTCTTAGTGAGGTATTTCTGTGGCCTTTCTAGTTGTTGTAGATGTCTTGCAAGGTACATGCCAAATGGGGCATTGTACTCTATAATGGGTCAGATGAGGGATGAGTAGAGAGGAACAATGACTTCTTTTTTTCTGGAGGTGAACCCCTTTGTGATGACGTGTGCCATGTAGAAGGATTTCCTTACTACTGTGGCGATGTGAGTTTCAAAGAGAGACTACTGTCCACCTGTGTCCCAAGGTCTCTTATCACATTTTCGGTGTTTAGTAGGCTACCGCCTATGTGGTAGTTCACACGAGTACAGTGTTTTTCCCAAAGGGGATGACGATGCACTTCTTGGCATTGAGCTTGAGGCCATGACTTTGACAGCAAGCATCAGTCTCAGTGAGGCTCCTTTGTAGAATGTCCACATCATTAGGAGATTCTATTATGGCACCTAGTTTGCAGTCGTCTGCGAACTTCATTAGCCAAAGACCTGCTGTATTAGCCTGGACTTCTTAGAAGTAGATGCGAAACAGGAGAGGATGCAGGACGGAGCCCTGTGGTACTCCACTTGTCACTGGTCTGAAGTTGGATTTAGAGTCGGCTATTTTCACTGTGTGGGTTCTGTCAGTGAGCCAGTTGGCCACCCATCTTGTGACATAGGAATTTATGTCCAGTCTAGTGAGTTTATCTATAATTCCAGAGTGGGGGATGGTGTCAAAAGCCTTGGTGAGGCCAAGATAGGCTGTGTGCACCACCTTACCCTCATCCACAGCTCTGGTGACTGCTTCAAAGCAGTCAATCAGGTTTAGGAGACATGACCTACCTTTTACAAACCCAAACTGAGTGGGATCCAGAATTTGGAGGTTACCTATGTCCTTGTTTATAAGCTCCAAGATGATACTTTACATGGCCTTGCAGACCATGCTCATCAGGCTAATGGCGCAGTAGTTCCTGGGTTCCATGGTGGCACCCCCCTTTTGGCTGGGATATCCATTACTGTGCGCCATTCAGTAGGCACAAAGCCAGAAGTGAGGCTATGATTGAACATGGTACATAGGTGGGAGCCAGTTTGTTCTGTAGTTCATGCAGAACGCAGCCTGGGATGTTGTCAGGTCCCATGGATGCTGTGTTCTTCACTTTGGAGACTTTGCGGTCTTTACTTGTGCAGCCATGATTACAGGGGGTTTTGCAGTCTTCCGGTATAGTAATGGGCCCTTTTGGAGGTGGGAGGGTGAAGTTTGCACTGAACCTATCTGCCGGGATGTTGGCAATATCAGTTGGTTCTGTATATCTAGCGCCATTGTGCTGTAGCTCAGAGCAGATCTGAGTGTCGCCATTGAGATTCTTGATATAGCTGTAGAATGCTTTGTGGTTGTCTTTGGAATCAGTGGTGATTTTATTTTCGTAACTAGCTTTGGAGGATTTTATGAGGGATCTCAGCTTGTTACTGAGGCTGACCAGGGAGTTCCTGCAATCAGGGGATTTTACTCTTTTTTGCAACAGCTTCTTCCTTCTGTTGTAGAGTTTGTTTATGGCAGGGGACCACCAGATTGGCTTCCTTTTTTTTGGAGGATAGTGTCTTGGTTATGTTGGGGATGGCACGATCCATGCACTCGTGTATGTGCTTATACAGTGCATCTGTATAGGATTCAGCAGTCGTACCTCTATTTTCCATCTAGCCAAGGTGGTGTAGCTGTAGCATTGTCGCCTCACAGCAAGAGGTTCTCCCGTTCGATTCTCGGCTGGAGCGCCTTCTGTGTGGACTCTGCATGTCTTCCCTATGGTTGAGTAGCGTTCGAAAGATATGCGTGAATGGGCATGCCTTCGTTGAAGGTTGGGTGTCGAGCTGGCACCTCGGCACTGCAAAAATCTACTGCCAATCATTAGCAGACCGGAGTTCCGCTGTGACGTCCCCTAACCGGGAAAAGCCGAAAGAAAAACCTCTATTTTCCATCTGTATGGGTGTTGTGAATCTCGCCACGTCTGTCTTAAGAAGCATGAAGTTGGCTTTGGAGAAGTTTTTTACGGTGGTTTCCTTAATGGGGGGTGGGGTGGGATATTGATGTCTAGGGTGATTAGCTTGTGGTCGGATCTGCTCAGCGAGGAGTTGACCTCTGTTGTGGAACATCAGTTGCCCATATTAGTAATGACCAGGTCCAGGATATTGCTGCCCCATGGTGGGGGTATGGACAAGCTGATCCAGGGCATTGGAATTTATGAATTCCAGAAAATGTTGAGTAAATGAGTTAGTACATGAGTAGTTTTCCAAGTTTATGGTGGGGTAGTTGAAATCGCCCATTATTAGGGTATTGGGATGTACCTTAATATTACCCAGTATATCAAAAAATATGGAGTGGGCATCCTGGGGCATGGTGGGATATCTGTAACAAGCTACAACCTGGATTGCAGTCTTGCCCAGTGTTAGTTGCACTTGGATAATTTCGGATGCATTATGTTAAGCAACTAGCCTGGAGGTGTGGATATCCTTAATGAATATGGACATGCCTCCTCCTTTAGTGTTTTGATCCAGGTTAGGTGGTCGAAAGGTGTTGTATGAGTTTTAGCCTGGTAATGCAGGGGTGCTCTCTGGAGCCTTGAACCAGGTTTCTGTCACTGTACAGCTGTCGATGTTCTCCATTTTAAGGAGCACCTTGAGTGAGTGCATTTTAGGTATAGACTTCTAGCACTGAGTAGCATTACCCTCAGATTTTGCTTGCTTATACCTGCTACAGTGGTGAGATTGACTTTTGACCTTGCCTAAAAAGGCACTATAGGGGTGGCAAGAGCCTTAGCCAGTATCCGGAATCCCAGGGGTGACAGGTGCAGACCACTTCTGGCAAAGCATCGTGGTCTGTCAATGGTGTCATTCTAAGGGGATCCAGTATGGACACTAAAAGCTTAGCCAATTGTTGAGGTCAATAATTTTGTCCTTGTATTGTGGTATCACTCTGGGCGATGGCAGGATGCTACTCAGGGTTAGGGTTATACCTGCCTGGGCTACATGATCCAAGAGCTCCTCCATGTCTCTTTTCATGTAGTCCAGGGAATTATGTCTCAGGTCATTCACACCAACATGGACAATGACAGAGTCATATTCGTACTTGTTGTGGAGTGACCTGAGTGCTTGCATTATGTGGCGGATCCTGGCACCTGACAGGCAGCGGACAGTAACTTTCTCCTTGTTTAGTGAGTGGGACATCAGTGTCCCTGACTATAGAAGACCATTTTTCTGCTTTAAAAGTGCTCGTTGTACTGTATCTGTTTTGATTTTTGAAAAAAAAAAATCCTATCTCTGCTCTGAGCTACAGCACAATGGCACTAGATATGCAGAACCAACTGATATTGCCAACATCCCGGCAGATAGGTTCAGTGCAAACTTCACCCTCCCACCTCCAAAAGGGCCCATTTCTATAACTAACAGAGTCTGGTTTTCATATTTTGCTGAATTCTGGGCTGTTTTGTAGTTTCTGTATTGCCCAGACCTTACTAAGATAGAAGGAAGCGACAGAGTAGAGCTGGAGTTTTTTGGGCAGATTTTTATTGATTTATAAAATCAACACTGATTCCAAAGACAACCACAAAGCATTCAAACATAGGCTCCCTAAGTTTGACAATGACCATTTCTACTTTCTGTTGCCTAAGTCATTGTGACTAGTGTGCTGGGTATGTTGTTTTGCCTTATGGGCTGAGGTTGAGTGGCACACTGATTTTGTGGCTATGTATCATTTGAGTAGTGTTGGGGGTGGTGGTTGCTTGTGTTTCAGCTTTGGAGGTCTCTGTTATTTGGGCAGATTTTTATTGAGAGCCTCTGTGAATGTAGGTGTGGGTTTAGGTGGTGTAGGTTTTGATGGACTATGTGTTGAATGTGTGGTGCAGGTGTTTACCTTCCCTCTTGACTGTCTAATACAGCCTTGGCTGGAGAGAGCTTGGCTTCCAGTTTGGCTATATAAATGCTTCTCTCACAGGTTGTAGTCTTGGGTGGTAGGAGGAAATGGTTGTCAGAGTAAATGAGGCAACTGCTACACTGCCCCAAGATGCCCAGATTCACCAGGCAGACAGGGGAAAATATCGGGAGCTGACCCTTAGACATGCCTGGATAGGTGCTTATTAATTTAAATACTAAAAACTGTTTTCCTCCTAACAAGTAAGAAAAGTTGAGTGCTGCAGTAATTTGTAGATTTAGTGCTTGCAAAGAGTTTTGAACAAGTGCTGAGCACAAGGAAACAGTTTTGAGTGTTAAAACTAGAAAACTGGCTAGTTCTAAGGGAAAATTAGAACAACAGACTTTCTGGCACCAGGAATAGTTTAACCCTAGTTAAATGGTGCTGTGCAATGCTCAAAACCAAGCAAACACAGATTTTTAAACAAAAAGTGAAAGGAATAGAAATAGCACAAAATGGCCAATAAAACTACAGATTCTGAGCTGAAACCACTCCTCCAGCGACAGATAGGCTGCTCAAAGCTCATCACTCTCACTGATGAACACAGAAGCTTCCTTCTATCTTAGTAAGGTCTGGGCAATACAGAAACTACAAAACAGCCCAGAATTCAGCAAAATATGAAAACCAGACTCTGTTAGTTATAGAAAGGCAGGAAACGAGTACAGAGATAGGATTTTTTTTTCAAAAATCAAAACAGATACAGTAAAACAAGCACTTTTAAAGCAGAAAAATGGTCTATAAATATTTTATTTGTGCCTGTTCCTCTGTTATATATACATTTTCATAAAATTTCCAAAATATCTGTAATATCTCTATAGGATCTGTGGTTATTGTCCTTTTCATAGGCTCCCTAAGTTTGACAATGACCATTTCTACTTTCTGTTGCCTAAGTCATTGTGATAAATGCTTTTGTGCTCTGGAGTTAGTATTCTTTCTAAACCATATACTTCTAGTTAATCACTGTATATTAATCAGATCAAACAATAGTAGTAGAAGTAGTGAACGTAAAGGATTTTCGACTGGAAACAGACTGCCTGCCTTGCTTGGATTACTTTCGAATACTTAGTGATGCTGTAGAATTATATATTTTCTATTATTGCTTTTTGACTTGATGAGTTTACGTTCGCTACTTCTACTAATATTGTCTGATCTGATTAATATACAGTGATTAACTAGAAGTATATGGACTGAAAATCTTCCACACAGAGAAGTTTCTTACACTGTTTTGTTTTTAGACCCACTACACTTTAGTGGGTTGTTTTGAGACTTCGGGGATACCACGGAGATTACTTGTTTTTTATTCTTTCTAAACCCATGCATGTTTTCCAAATACTCCCTTATTTTCCCTTTTAATGTTCTACAATTGTTTGTCTTCTTGTTCTGTGAGCTTTCCCCTTATTATGCAATACTTCAACTGTTCTAAATAATTCCTGTTACTTCTTTCTTATATCTTATTTTCATTTATTTCTATCCCATTTAAAACTCTATTTTTGTTTTAGCCTATTCACTAGTTATCCCTTCTGAAGAAATTGTGATCTTCTCTAATAACTCTCAAGTAAATTCCACTACCTACTGATTAAATTCAGCTCTTTTAACGGGTAAGTAAGAAAGTGCCAGTGCCTCATTTTTACTTCATTAGATTGCATCTTTATGTTAGATTTTATTGGTGCATGATCTGAAATAGTTTTTGGAATGTGTGTCAAAGCTTTTAATTAAATATACATGCTTCTGGGAAATATGGTTTCTACCCAGTTTAACCGTTATTATACTACAGGAATAACATTTAAATGCTGTCTGAGTTCCTATTACTGAATTAACATCTTCCATACTAAACAGTCTCGTATATTTCTTCAGAAGTCTACTCTATGTTGTTGTATTTCCCTTCTAGGTTCCCCTGATATAGCCTCACTATTACAAATTATATTCTAGTCCCCATCCATAAACAGTATTCCCCTGCTGAAAGCTGATTATTTATCCTAAACGTTTCTTAAGCAGCATAACAGGAGTTTTTGGTAGAGTATAAATACATGTCAGCATACCCCCCCCCCCCCATTCAATAATATCTTAGAATCACAAATCTACTATTGTCTTTTTTCCTCCTCTTTCACTATTGGAACTCCTCTAACAATCAATATTATTACTCATTTTCCCTTGTCCCTGGTATTCTGCTGAATGCCCACCATAAAATACTTTCTTTCTCAAATTCCAATGCTCATTTTTTATCCAAATGTGTTCCCTGCAATACTGCTATGTGCATCCTGCACACTTAAATATAATTCAGCATTATGTTTTCTGTCTACACCTGTAAGGCCATTTACATTCCATGATAAAATGAACAAATATACTATGGCAGAAACATATACAGTCCAACCTATTATACATGCTAGTTCTTTTGAATGTATATTTCCAACTTCTGGCTTATATATATATATATATATATATATATATATATATATATATATATATATATATATATATATATATAGATAGATAGAGACACACACACACACACAGCTTTGCTGGCTGATCTTTTATGCAGTTTCTTCTTATCTCCTCTGAGCTTGTGTCATATTTTCAAGAGTTTTTGCTTCACTGAAAACACTCAAATAAATAAACTAAATATATTTTCAGAACCTCCATCCTCTTTTGATTTGGAACAGACACACAAAACTATGTACTTTTTCAACAAATGAAGTTTACCCTTCAAGACAGGAGCAGCAGCCCCACATCACGAAACTTAAATTAAGGTTACCCATGCTAAAGCACATGTTACAGCCTGTATTCTCACACTATTTGCTTTCTGTTATTTTAGCTTTAATCCCCCTCAGACATGAAAAACACCTTTTATGCTTTCAATAAAAGTTAACTTTTAGCCCTAAGAAAAAGGTGCATTGGCTATATTAAAGTATTAAGGCCTGTTGGAGAAACTTTTACTTTTTATTCACTTCCCACAGTTTCAGAATTTATTTTTCATTGAACTGCATATTACTGTACCTATAAATCTTACAATTCTCAAAGCAAAGAGTATGAAGAACTCTCAAGATTAATTGCAACTGGAGACAACTCATCTCCAAAGAAAAGCGGTCAGAAATGAGAAAAAAAATTACTAAGTAGTATGCAAATGCATGAAATAATCTTTGTAAATTTCAGTCAGAACACAAGATACAGACTTCCCATGGCCATCTGCCTGCACCTGTAGATCTCTTGCCTCTTACTGACAGCATTTACTAATACAGACCACAAGCTAATAGCTTTGGAGATGCAATACACTTAACTATCTTCCATGCTTTTCATTATTTTGTCTTATTTTTCAAGCCTATTTGCTTACAAAACTTATCTATAGCTTAAAACAGGGTAAATTAATCTAGACATCCAGCCCTTTAAAATAGGAAATTATTGCCTTAATTTTACATATAATACAATTAATAAACGTGTATCCTCACCCCACCCAGCAGCTCAAGATTACAGCATTATATCAACTTTAACTTGCTTTTTGTCCAGCCTCTCTTATCTTGTTACAGTGTAAATACTGTATATTTTACAATTAAGAAACAAGCATTTTCTTGTTTATATCATTAACATATATAACAGTTACTAATCAGACTCTCATTACATTTAAAATACCCGACTGTATGCTGCACAAATCTACTTTACAATATAACATGTAATTTATGAGATTTTAATACAAATAATAAAAAAATAACTGTTTTACTTACAGTTGGTTCTTTATCCCCTTCAGTATCCTTTTAAACATTAATTACATACAGTGGAGTAATGATTTACAGTTTACCCATAAGTTTAACAATGTCAACACAATTCCAGTCTTTCTCAGAGATATTTTCTTGCAAAGACACATTTCATTTCTTTTCCTGGGGCTGATGATTTATACGTTCATATTTATTCAATCTTTTCAGTGTTGCCTGTATTCTTCCTGATTATCTCCATCTTCCAACAGTTGCTTAATTCTACTTTCATAAAATGAATAAAGCCCGTGACTTCCAGTTTCTCTTGTACAGCAAAAAAACTCAGGTCTTTTTCGCATCTTCTAATTCTTTTTTTTTTTTTAACAGCTATTCTGGATAAGCCTCATGACCTGCCAGTTTTTTCTTTATTTCAACCTCTACTTTTTGCAGTTTTATTAGTTCAACTGAATCGCTAAAGCTTCTTTTATTTTTCAGGCTTTTAGTTGAGTTGCTAAATTTATTCAGTGTTTCATGTACTTTGAACAGCTCTAAGAGCATTTGATTTATTTTTACTCTGACTTACTGAAAGCAATCATTGTACCAAAGCTAAAGCTTGAACTACTTTCTGCTGATCAACTGCAGGATAATTCACAGCAAGAGTTCAGAGTTTTTCTTCCCCTTTTCTGGTTGATCTTCTCTCAGATTCTCCAAATTTCTTCTTTGCTGGAATCCGGGCAATGTAACTACTAGCCAGTGACCAAAGTTTACCTAAACTGATAGTTTCACTGGCCCCTTTTTTTTTTTTTTTACAGTTTCTGTTTTTACACTCTGAAAGCTCAAATCAACATGGTGATCAGCATCACGCCATCTTGGAAGTGCCAACTATTTTCTTCTTGATCTACAACTTAATAATACTCATTTGTGTACTGGTTCCACCATCTACACACTCTCAATGTTTTGTTTTCATGTAAATGACAGAACCTGTACAAACAATGAAATCTGTAAATCAACAGTAAACTACTGTGTTTACAGTCCTCAACAACAGCACTTGGTAAAGCAAAATAATCTATTCAGTAAAGATTAAAATTCTGCAGACTGCATCTTCACAATTATTTAGTAAATGGTGTGAGTTGCTTCCCCTGTAAAAGCAGTGCATTTTCAGTCAGCAAGAAAACCTTGTACTTTGCTTTCCCAGCAGAAAAAGTATTTGCGAAAGCAATGCAATTTTAGTCAGTATCAAAATACCGTCTCTTGCTTCCACATGATTGTTTGTTAAAGCAATGTAAACTTTATCAAGATTAAAATATTGCATTTTACTTCCCCACAATTAACAAAATGTTAAATGCTGTTTTTCCATCTTCAACAGTGCATCTTGTAATAAAAAGAATGTATATACTGCTAGTCCACGATCAACAGTATTTGTTAAAACAATGTACTTTTTGTCAAGACTGAAATACTTCACGTTGCTTTAAACTGACTATTTTGAACAAATGCCTGCAAACATCAATGCACCAGTTCAAGTCCCATGAGTAAACATGTCTTTCATTTTGCTATGATTCTGTTTCAGGGTTTTAGTTATAATTCATTACATTTCTTTACTTTGCTCCTAAGATAGTACTTCAAAACCAAACTTCTTCCTTAAGATCTATTATTGTGTAAAATCGTTTACTTTTTGGTCTTCAACATAAGATTGCTCATGAGCGTGATGGCCCCTCTAGCTTTATATTTTATGTACATCACTTTCCTGTGATCAACAGTGCTAATGAAAGTAATGCAATCAAACACCAAATGCAGTATGCTGCTTCACCATGATAAAACAGTACAGTTGTGTACACTTAACATAAACGTAGATGTTTGAGTGTATTCACTGTTGCAGTCATCACACTTGGGGTTATCTGCCTGCAAGTAGCCCTCAGTCGGCCCAAATACCAGAGTCTTGGGAGTTCTGCGTCGGATGCTGTCACCTCATCCATGACATCAGGTCGTCAGGGGTATAAAACATGCAGCCGACACCATTACATCAGTTTTTCTTGCCCCAGATGTCAGCAGCCCCCAAAATAGGAAGCAATCAAATGGTGTGGAACACTTCCAGTAAAAAGTAAATACCATTTCCATAAGATATGGCCAAAAAAGAGGATAGGTACAAAGTATAGAAAGACAGGGGGCTGGAGGGAGGCTAACCAGGACTGCAACAGTGAATACACTCGAACATCTACATTTATGTTGTGTACACAACTGTACTATGTTCTTCATGTTTCACTGTTGCAGTCACAGCACTTGGGTTGATTCCCAAAGCTGAGGAAGGGTGCAGGCAGTCAAGAAGTAGTAGGGCTGGCTAGCAGGCCTTGTAAGACTGCTGTGGCAAATCCAACTCTGGATTTAGAAAAGATAGGTAAGTGGTAATGCTTGGTGAAGGTGTATACAGAACTCCAGGTTGCAGCTTCCAGGATGTCCCTGGTAGGGACTCCCCTGAGAAAAGTTGCAGAGGTTGAGGTAGCCCTAGTGGAATGAGGCTTGATCCCCTGTGGGGTAGGATTTCCATGGTGTTTGTAGCAGAAATTGATGCAGTGTGCTATCCATTTAGAAATGGTTTGTTTGAAATGGCCTTGCCCTCTGCCCCTGTAGCATAGCTGACTAGCAGCTGGTCAGATTTTCTGAAAGGTTTAGTCCTGTCAAGGTAGAACCTGAGCCGTCTGTGCACATCCATAGAGTGCAGGATCCTTTCCTCTTTATTCTGAGGATTAGGAAAAAAATGTTGGCAAATGGATGGATTGGTTTAAAGCCACACTGGACACCACCTTGGGCATAAAAGATGGGCTAGTCCTGAGGGAAACCCTGTCCGCATGGAAGATAATGAAGGGTTCCACAGCCATGAGGGCCTGTAAATCAGACACTCTTCTTGCTGAAGTGATGGTTAGCAGTAAGGCTGTTTTCCAAGAGAGGAACTTTAACTCTGCTGTAGCAGCAGGGTTAAAAGGGGGAAGCGTGAGCTTCTCTAGTACAAAGTTAAGGTCCTAGGCAGGAGTGGGCGCTCTCCTGGGGGGGGGTCTTAAATTGTTAGCTCCTTTCAGGAACTGTTTGATCAGAGGGTGAGAGAAGAGGGGTGGCTCAGTATTGTTATGAGCTGAGATGGCAGAAGCATGAATCTTAATTGATGAAAAGGATAGGCCTTTGTGGAGCAGCTCTTCTAGGTAATCTAGGATTTGAGGCAAGGAGGGCATGGATGTGTCCTTCCCATGAGAATGGCTCCAAGAACAATATCTATTCCACTTTTCTGAATAGGATTTCCTAGTACTGGGCCTCCTGGCCTCAAGGATAATATCCAGCACCTGTTTGCTGAGGGTTGCTGGTGATGTATTCAGGGAATAAGCCAGGCTGCCAAGTTCAGGGTTTGCAGCTGAGGATGCAAAATCTGTTCCTCCTGCTGGGACAGCAGAGTGAGGATCTGATGTAGGTGCCAGGGTGGCACTGCTATCAGAATGCATAGCAGTGGGTGCCAGTGCTGCCGTGGACAATAAAGATTGTCCTTGGCCTGTCCTGTTTGATCTTGAGGAGTACTTTAGGAAGGATGGTCAGAGGGGGAAGGCATAGATTGAGAGGTTTTCCCATGTGAAGGATAGGGCATCCACTTTCCAAGCTTGGCTGTGGGGAATTCTGGTGCAAAATTTGTTTAGTTGATGGTTTTGGGGGGATGCAAAGAGGTCCACCTCTGGTATCCCCCACCTGTGTATTAAACGTCTGAATGAGTTTGGTTCCAGTTTCCAGTCATGTGGGTCCATTAGATTTCTGCTTAAGTCGCCTGCCAGTGAATTTTGTTTGCCTGGCAGGAATTGAGCTTGCAGGTGCACTTGGTTGCTTAAGGCTGTGTTCCACAGAGCCATGGCTAACCTGCAGAGTGGTTAGGAGTGAGTTCCCCCCTGCCTGTTTATGTACCACATAACTGTGGTGTTGTCTGTCTTTATCAGGAGTTGTCCTGGCAGGATAAGGTATTTGAAGGCTGTCAGTGCATTCTGTACAGCTAACATTTCTTTTTGATTGAAATGCAGGTGAATTTGTCCTAGGCTCCATTTGCCTTGAATGCATTTTCCTGACATGTGAGCCCCCCATGCATAGTCTGATGCATCTGTTGTCAGAGCTTGGACGGTGGGGGGGTTGTGAGAAAGGGAGTCCCTTGTTGTGGTTGCAAGCCTCTGCCCACCAGAGGAACTCTGTCCTTAGGCAAGGAATAATAGGAATGACTGCTTCCATGTCCAGGGAATGTTGACACCAGAGACTTTTTAGTGCCATTGAAGTTTCCTTATATGCAGTCTTGCATATGGAATCAGTAAAACACATGAGGCCATGAACCCTAGGGCTTGCAGTATTTTTCTTGCAGACAGCTGGGTTTGGGTGTCCAGTAGTTTGAAATAAGTTGTCAAATAAACTGGTTTGCTGGAGTGAGGAATGCCATCTGGGAAGTTCTGTTCAAGCTTGCTCCCAGGAATACAATCTATTGGCTGGGTACCTGATGTGATTTTTTTTTTTGTTGATGGTGTACCCCAGAGAAGTTAGGAGTCTCTTTACAAACATCAGGTGCTGAAGTAGCAGTTCCTGACTGTCCGCCTGAATCAGGCAATGGTCCAGGTATGGGCATATTTGAATATTTCTCTGCCTGCTGTAAGCAATGGCTGGAGCCAGGCACATTGTGAATACCCTGGGCACAGTAGATAAGCCAAAGGGAAGTGCAGAGAACTGACAGTGCATAGAACCTGCCCTGAAACGTAGATATTTCCTGCAAGATTCCCTTATGGGGATGTGCAGATAAGCTTCTTTTAAGTCTAGGGTGACTAGCCAGGGGTCCTTGGCTAGCATACGAAGAAGCTGCTGGAGTGTAAGCATTTTGAATTTTGGCACCTCCAGGATGGTGTTTAGGGTTGACAGATCCAGAATAGGGTGCCAAGAGTTCTCTTTCCTGGGCACCAGGAACAGCCTGGAGTAGAAACCCTGTCCCCTTTGCTCTGTTGGCACAGGTTGAATAGCCCTGATACTGAGAAGAGAAAGTACCTGCTTTTGGGCCTCTGTCCACTGGTTTGGAGGAAGGTCTGGCAATCCGCTTGGGGTTAGCACAGAGTGGAAATAGAATCTGTATCCATGGGATACAATGTTTAAGACCCATCGGTCCTGGGTAATGTACTCCCAGTTTTTTGCATGCAGGGCGAGTTTTCCAAGTACCTGGGCATGGCTGGGAAGGTTTAAGGACAAAGCATTATGAACTTTTTCCACAGGGGGGGTGGCTTACCACTCCCAGTTTTTGAGGCGGGAGCACTCCATTGTTTAGATCTGTGCAGACCTTGAGACTGTAGTCTTTGTGGTCTGTTGCCCCTGGGTTTGGGCTGAGAAGGTCTGGAAGGGACTGGAAAGGACCAGTTTTTTGAAGGCCAATGCCTACTGAATCTAGGTGGCTGTACCTGTAAGAAATCTTTAACAGTTTGCATAGATTTAGCTTTTTCCTTCATCTTTTTAAGAACTTTTTCTGCTTTAGAGCCAAACAAACATTCTTGGTTTGATGGAGCATCAAGTAATTTTGCCTTGACATGGTCTGGCAAGATTTGTTCCTTCAGCCAAGCATGCCTTCTCAGAACAGACCCAGTGACAGCAGCCATGTAAGATACTTCTAAGGCATCAAAACCACACTGCAAAGTATGTTTACCAACTTGGTTTGCAGAATGCATTAAATCTTAAGTCCTTATTTTCTGCACAATCAAGACTCAACAACATTTTTTGTTTAATTAGATCAATAATATGCTGCTGGTACTTCAACATGTGAAACTGGTAATTTAAAGCCCTGATGGCAAGAGTTGCAGAGGTGTATACCTTCTTACCCCATCTGTCTAGAGCCCTAGAATCCCTGTCCGAAGAGGTAGGGTTTTTGACTGTAGAAGCCTTAATACCTTTAGGTGCCTGGGAAACAGTCTCTGGATCCGCAGTGGGATTTTTAAATAGAAATTTGTGAGAGTCAGGTACACTGTAGTATCTGTCAGGCTTTCTAGGAGCAGGTGGTAAAGTGTCAGGGGTAAGGCTGGATTCCATGAAGACATCATCTACAATATCCAGGACAGGGGGAATAGCTAGAGGCCTATGCTGAGGCAAGTCTAAAAATTCACTGAGTCTCTTTTTGGACTGTGGGTAGTCCTGGCATTCCCAGCGGAAATGCTCTCTTAGGGTATGCAAGGTTTCACCGAAGGAAAGGTCCTCCGGGGGGGGGGGGGCTGAGGGAACTGAATCCTCTGCATGAGTCCTCATAGGTAGATAAGGGTATGTCCTGGTAATCACAGGGATCACAGTCATCAGACTCATGGTCTGAAGAATCAGAAAGAAAATCAATTCTTTGTCTTTTACAGGGGGAAGGCTGGCTTCCCCTAATTAAAATAATAAGGTCTTCAGCCATTCTAAGCATTTTTTTCTGTGGCATGGGAGAGCTTGAGAATGTGCTTTGGTCATCGGTTTCCCAGGCATAGTGCGAACTCTGGGCCTGAGAAATTCAGTAGATTTAGTCATTAACGAAGTAGTCGGTTTAATACGAACATCGGAAGGTCTGAATACACCCTCAGAAGCCGGTGCCTGCACAGCGGCTCCAGACCCAAGGTACAGACATCTGCAGGTTCCATAGTCGAAGAAGCATCTTGCGGCATACCAGACTCCGAATGGGTCTCAGTAGAGGCCTGCAAATCTGTAGAAGCGGGTAACAGGGGTTGCGAAAGCGCCTCACTGAGTACTGTCATACTGGCGACTAGCTTAACGGAAGCATCATTGGCAGTTTTGGACCTATGCGATCTGTCTCTGTCTTTATCTTTGCATTTTTTCGGAAGATCGGTTGTTGAATGGCTTACCAAAGCCATTTCAGAATATGGAGAATGAGAGCAAAAGAATTTACAGACAAAAATATCCCAACGATGAATAGTTTGGGCATTGAACAAGGCACAAAACTGACAACAAGGGACGTCGTGGTCTAGGCCTAAACAGGTGATGCAGTAAGAATAAAAATCTCTGTGAGGTATTTGCTTTCCACAGGCAAGACAATTGTTAACTTTTTCTGACATCGCTTAGAGCAAGAAAAAAGGATCCCCAATGGGGTACTTAGCTTTAGAAGACTTCAGGTTTGAAACTCGAAAAATAAAAATTTCAGGTAGCTGCCGACCGGCACTTGCAAACTGCTTCTGCTTCGGGCTCCCGCACAGCAAGAAAAGCTGATGTAATGGCGTCGGCTGCATGTTTTATACCCCTAATGACCTGACGTCATGGATGAGGCAACAGCATCCGACGCAGAAATCCCAAGACTCCGGTATTAAGGCAGATAACCCCAAGTGTGATGTCTGCAACAGTGAAACACAAATAACATCTTGTGAAAACAATGTCAATTTTACTCAGTAGCAAAATGTTACTTTTCCTCAATCAACTGCTCTTGTTAAAGAAATGCAACGTCTAATCAACAGTGACATAATAATGCTTCTCTGACATTGTTTCTCACCACACCTGTTTAACTTCTCATGCTGCAGTACAGGCCTGGAGCAAGCCGAATTGTTTTTATTAGTACAGGACACAGGAAAAGAAATGGTGGAACAAAATCAGCACCGCATGTTTGCAAAGCTTAACTGATGGCTTAAAAGTCTATAACACTACCGTACAGCAGTGAAACAGGCCTGTTACCATCTGGTTTCTTTTGTCTGCTAATGAACATCTGGTAAGAGGGGACAATTATTTATTCAGCATGTACGCACAAAGCAGAAAAAGAGTAGACAAAATTATCAGATCACTCCTGTCTGACACCAACATTCCAAGATCAATAAAATAAAAACTTAAATTGGGTATCTCTAGCTCTAGGTATCAGTGGTACATATTACAAAACTCATCAGCAAAAAGAATCAGTATGCCTAGCCACTGCAAGATAAGCAATTAGCAACCTATCACTACCCTCCCTTCATGTCTTCACTTGCTCCATGCAGTCTTGAAAGCCTCTGTCAAACACATATCCACCAAGCACTCCAATAAACCATTCCACGTGTCCACCACTCTCTCAATGAAAAATAATTTAATCACATATAAAATTAAATGAAGCACATGGACTAAATGATAATTACAGTTTAAAATGCAGGTCTAAAGAATGTGAATAAAACCTCCAAGCAAATACTACAGCACACTCATGTTTTATATTAGCAATACATGCACATTTAGATGTTCACATTTTTATTAGTAATGTACACATCAAAATATTAAAAAGCTAGCTACAGTGTAATAAATCTGGGCAGAGTATGCAGATTTTTAATATATCTGATTGTTAAGACTGTGCTACTTGGTCATCAAAGTAATACTTTTTTTAAAAAAAAATGCAACCTTGTTTAGACTATATTAAATAATATTAATGCTATGCTTAGAATGAAGGGGAAACTACCACCACAAATAATAGGGTTCCTATCACGTAGTCGAGTTTTACAAGTTCGAACCACATATGGTCGAGACCATATGTTCGAATTTGTAAAAGTTCAGAGCGTTTGAATGGAAATCTCCATAAGCGGAGGTTTCCATTCACTTCAATGTGCTGCGATCTCAGAGTTGGTATATTTAAGTAGTGGTTGGTGTGGGGTGCAGGGGTAGGCTTGCCCCTCTGCTTAAAACACTTTATTATTTTGTCCGTTTTTTTATTTTTTTTTTTATGTAGTCGAAGTTCTGTAACTTCGAACATAATGGTTCGACCATTAAGTGTTCGGAGTTACGGAACTTCGCCTATCTGACATAGACCCCAAATAACAGACTATCCAGAACAAGATATTCTGTATATATGCTATTACCTTTAGGGAAGTTATACACTGCTCTTCTGTTACATTTAAAATGACACAATTCTTCTTGAATTGGCTAGTGATGAAAACATTATGAGTTGTATTGGAACAAAGGGATAAACCTCTGACTATGACTCAGCTGACCCTGATCAATGAAGAATCTGAGTGCTGCCAAGTGGAGGTGGGAGTGTGTGACTGTTGGCAACTTGTCCATCTTGGGTATAAGAATACAGACTGGTCCATTCACTACTGCACTCACTCCTAGTGTAGACAGTGAAACAATGCAGCAGCACTTAAAAGTCAACATGAACTTGGATGATCCAAGCACTGCTTGTCACTGCAGCTGGGGATTGGCACATGCACTTCTGTTCATGTATATCAAGGATTGTACTGTATGCTCACAACTGGTGGTGCATGTTTAGTCCACAAAGGATAGGGGTTAGGTTTATATAAAAAAAAAAAAAAGTCACAAGAAAAAAAAGTCAGTCATAGGAATATGGGAACACGGGAAAGACAAGGCAATTGCGTTTTGTGATCATTTACACCTTACCAGTACCCACCCTAAGGCCATACCTCCCTTCTTGAGGAAAGCTATGCCAGAAATGCAACTTCCAAACAGAATGAGTGTACAGTTTAGAAAACTGTAACATCTTATTTATTTGTTTGCTTGCTCAAATGTTGATCAGGAATGTAAACTTCTGAGTCCAGGTTCACAAGTGCAAGGGTATATATGTAGCATAGATATATATATATATATATATATATATATATATATATATATATATATATATATATATATATATATATATATATATATATATGGACAATTAAGTGTAGTCAGTCAACTAATGTGTGTCTAGGAGGTAACACAGGAAATTCCCCTATATTTGCCAAGGATTAATTTGAACCTTGGATCACCATGCTTCTGAGCCTGAGACAATTTGGGCCTGACTCCTGAACAATATTAGTCCCAGTCTGTGAAATGAAGTGAGACCTTTAGGCCACAAAAGCACTCTGGTTGCATGACAGAGGGTAAAACCACAGTAAGAATGGGAGCAAACACCCTTTATGGCTGTCTGGCTGTGTGACTCCCACCACTACCAATGGATGCTGAGAAGCGAATGTAATGGGGAGAGGGTGAATGGGCATAACACCTACAGGAACTGGCTAAAGGTTGACAGGCATAAAAGGAAAAAGAATATAAAAACATTTTCAGCTATGTCTCTCATAAACTGCCTAGTGATTGTTAAGAACAGCATATACGGCTACAATCTAAATGTAACTAAAGCACACAGAGTATCAACCTGTTGAGGAACTTCTGAGTAAAAGTCAGACATTTAGTATATGGTCATGTGTAACATAATTTGGTAACAGTAGTATTTTAATATTAACAGTAGTACTATTTATTTAATTAGAATTTAACAAGAGGAATCTAAACTCTCTCCAAAACGTTATTTCCTGTAATACAGTTGGTAATGGGACTGGCTCTTCCTTTAACCCACCTAAGAATCTGTTGAGTGTAAGGGGACACTAACCTCACTTACAAGCAATATTAAAGAAAATACAGTTTGCATATAGGCTTGATCAAGGATATGTATAAATCAAGAAGGAGCTGGTACATACGCTTGTGTTGCATTCACAAAGTGCAAATGCACATTGTCTAGCATACTTTACAATCGGCAGCTGCATGTATTCTTGTCTTTACAGTGTACTCAGGACAAATGACTTGAGATACAGTGTACTTCCTATGAGATTCTGCTTTTGTTCTTTTCTGTAGCTAGTGACTATAGTATTAGTTATCCATGTCTTGTTTGGGGGCAAAAGTGTAACATGTCACTTCAATACCATATGAAACTAAGGCTTAATACTATCATGCTAGTATACCAAATTATCTTAAAAAAAATGCAACATGGAAAAATCTTTCCAAAACTATCTTAAGCAAAAAGGAAGATTTTCATTTTACTTGTATTCATCAGTCCATCTCTATGTTTAAAAATTACTTTCCAGTATTCTAATTTGGGAATAGAAGTAGAGTTAAAATAAGCGAAAATAATATTTTTTTGTTTTTTGTTTTTTCTTCATTTTAAAATCTTTGATTAAACTGATGTTCAGTCCCTGCTATTTCTTCAATACTTGATCTTTTAATATGTCCAGAATAACCTGTCTTTCCTGACTCTCCAGTTCAAAACGTTTTTCCCGTTCTCTCTTCTCTATTTCTAAGTGTTCTCTTTCTAAAGCAATCTTCTTTTTCTGAATTTCAAGCTCCTCCCTCCGTAAGGCAAGCTCCTCCTCCCTTAACCTTTGTTCCGACTCTGCTCGCCGCTCTAGGAAGATTAAAATCTCTGCGTATGTCTGGCAGCAGCACTGACAAGCTCTCTTCGCAGCCGGTACCTCAGTGTCTGGGTTCTGATGTTCCACAACTTCATGAACTACAAAACACAGAAAAGTGCATTAGAGGTCATTCTTTTTTTGATAGACTTCTTTACTTTCTGTCATGATTTGCATTTGAGGTAATACCAGTACTTATTCCAGTTTGTACATAGCAGAACTGTGTCTATTAAATATTCAGTGCAGCCCTTATTGCCGTTTTCTTTACTGGACTGCTTTTCCACTGATTATCTATCTCTTTGTATATCATTATATTCCTTTTATTTATTTTGACAAATAAATCACCTCAAAAATGAACATTTTCAGGCACGGACAAATAAATCACCTCAAAAATGAACATTTGCAGGCACAATTAAGGAGATAATAGTCTGGATGCAGTAAAAATGTACAGCAAACATATAAATGTTAAGACAGTAACAGTCAACAACAATACAACACAGCTAGAACTGTGCCTGTATTACAATACAATAAAACAACACCATAGTGACATTAATCTGTTACATTTCAACTATCTGCTTATTAAATAAGAAGAGCACACAAAATGATGGGAAATGGGGGGTAAAGAATAATACTCAAGCACCAGCAAGGACACACATATAGCACTTGGTCACATATTCTGCATGTTAAGCAAGGTGAATCCGTTTCCCCCGATGTCTGTGGACAGCCCCATGGCTGCATCAATAACTATATGATCTGAACAGCCAGGTCCAATCTTGTCCATTCCTTTATTGATGGTAACAACTTAGTAGTTTGGAAGAGGAGGAGGTCACAGCAGAAAGTTTGACAATGACCAATGTGAAAATGGAAACACCACAGAAAGACTCCAGAAACCAGAATTTTATTGGTGGGGGAAGGCAGAAAATCCATCTAGTTGCCACTGTCTCACAAATCTAATGTTGCATATCTGTTTAAACTGTGCAACTGTTTCTTAGACTTGGTGAATTCAATCCTTATCTGTGTTCTGATCTTTGTCTCCTTTTTGTTTGTCTATGTTCTTTCACTTGTTGCTGTACTTAAAAACACTAGCTTAGAGCTGAATATCTATTACTGTTTGCGACCTTTGGAGCTTGTAGTAACATCTTTTCTCTAGAGAGGCCTAGCTGCTCCTTCGTGGGAGAGAGAATTCAGTCTGGTCTGATCTAGCTAGAGGCATTACTACAAGGTTGTTTTTTTTTTTTTTGATTGGATAATTTGGCTGGTTTCTGTTTCTCTGCCCTAAATAGCCAGTATATAAACCAGTTTATACGTGTTTGCTCAAAGCTGCAGTGAAAGAGGCCTTCTGCCATTACTCTGCTGTGAAACTGGAAACGATAAGTATTAATTTTCAACTGTTTTCTGCACTTCTGATTTACTAAACATTTGCTGCATATCTGTTTAAACTGTGCAACTGTTTCTTAGATGTAGTGAATTAAATCCTTATCTGTGTTCTGATTTGTGTATCCCACCCATCTGCTCAGCTGCTATTGTGGTCTTAAAGCTTGGTGGCTTTGAGTTGCCCACCTCTAGTGTAAATCTGATACTGGACATTCCTCCCAGTCCCATTATATCAGTTCATTCTACTGAGTACAATGTGATCAGATAGAAAGGCCCACCCCTTTAGCTTCTCAACCTTGAATTATCTTCTGTCTCACTTTCTACTTAAAAAAAAAAACTGTGCCTCTTCCTACTTAATTTTGCTGCTATTGCTTAGGAGTTAAACTACATTTAGTTTGCCGCATTTATTACTGCTTGTCGGTAGCCTTATTAAACTGATGACAGTTGCCATTTGTCTTTTGGCTTTTTCCCGGTAAGGGGTCGCCGCAGCGGAACTCCGGTCCGCTAATGATTGGCAGTAGATTTTTACGAAACGCCGAGGTGCCAGCTTGACGCCCAACCTTCAACGAAGGCACGCATGTCTTTCGAATGCTACCCAACCGCGGGGAGGACATGCAGATTCCACACAGAAGGCATTCCCAAGCCAAGCTGAGAATCGAATGGGAGAACCTCTTGCTGTGAGGTAACAATGCTACCGCCGTACCACCGCGGCATAAACTGAGGACAGTATGCTACTGAATTGCTGCTTTATTTGAGCTGTGACTGTGAGCTACTGTTTTAAAGCTATTTACTGATTAACTATACTTCATTGCTATTTACTGCAATTCATTTCTGTTTAACTACATTTCGTTACTGTTTAACTGTATTTTTTTATACTGTGAGTTCTGTTCTTTTGTCTGTAAGTGGTTAAAATTGAGTAACATAGTATAGACACAGGTTTGCTGCATCCAGAGCTTCAGCTGCATGGTTTTAAACCCTTTTTGAAATATTCCAGCTACAAATTTTCCCTTAGTAGCGATTACTTAGTAGTAATACTCTTAGACCTCCCACCCTTTACCCTCTCAGCTCCCTCTCTGGCCTCTATCCCTCAGTTTCTGACAAATATGGATGGACAATTTCCCACGTTTTCTACTGCCAGTCTGGTTGATATGGGCATCCTGAGATAGTGTAGCAACTGCCTTATGTACAAGGACAACCCTCTACTACTGCCACCGAGGAATACAATTTGTGAGAGATGCAATTACATCAAGCACCTAAAGTTATTGATCTCTCCCCCACAAGTCAGTATATCTGGCACTGAGAAGGTTGTCAACACAAACACCACACTTCAAACACCACCGACACCTAAAAACACACCCCCACATATGTGGAGATCCTCAACAAAAACATACCCAAACAAAAGAGACCTCCAAGGCAAAAACACATGCGAACTCCACTGCCCACCACACCACACACAGTCCATACACCTGTGTCTCACAGCGACTAAGGCCTAAACATAAACCCAACACATTAGTCACAGGAGACTCCATTGTGAGACACACAGATGTGCCCCTTGCCAGGCTGGATAAGGATAAAGTCATGGTTAGTTGTTTGTCGAGTGCCAGAATCCACCATATCACCCATGCACTCAAGACTCTCCACAAGTACTGTTATGACTCTGTCATAGTCCATGTTGGCATGAATGACTTCAGACATACCTCCCTGATTATATGAAGAGAGACATGATCAAACTCGCTGAATGTGTGTCCCAAGCAGGTATGTTTCTAGCCTAAAGTAGCATTCTACCGTCACCTAGATTGATGCCTCAATACACACAGAAAATGACTGACTTTAACAATTGGCTTAGTTTCTGGTCTCATTCCAAGGGGATCCAGTACCTGACAGCCTGGGATGACATGATTGACAAACCATGGTGCTTTGCCAGAGATGGCCAGCATCTGTCTCCCTTGAGCTTCAGGCTCCTGGCACAAGCTTTTGCCTCCCCCGTAGTGCCTTTTTTAGGCAATGCCAGGAGGTCAAAACTACAAACATGAAAATTTCATCAAAACGTAAATTAAAGATCATGCTGCTAAATTCTAGGAGTCTAAACATGAAACTGTACTCATTGCAAGCATTCTTAATGCTGGAAGATGCTGACATTTGTGCAGTCACAGAAACCTGGTTCAAAGCTGCCAAGACCACCCAGGCCATACCAGGTTACTCATCCTATCATACATTCAGACCCCAACCTTGGGCAGCAAAGCAAAAGGAGGTGGTGTTGCAATATATATAAAATACATACACACTTCCAGGCTGATCAAACAGTATGATGCACAGGAAACACTCCAGGTGCAGTTAACAATTGACAAGACCCCTATTCAAATCATAGCTAGCTATAGGCCTCCAGCTCTGACTCAAGATGCCCACTCCACCTATCTGGACCTCTTCGAATCTATCAAGATTCAACCCTTTAGCCTGATCCTGGGTGACTTTAACTATCCAACCATAGATTGGAAGAAATACTCATGCCAAAACACCAATGCCCAGAGATTCCTTGATTTTGTCAATGCAAATGTCTTGGACCAATTGGTTGACACCTCCACAAGAGGTGAAATTATCTTGGATTTGGTATTAACCAACATGAGTAACCACTGCAGCATCCTTACAGTGTCATCAACCCTGTAAGATCCGACCACAAGGCGGCCTCCTCCAACCCCCCAACCCCCCCCCCCCCTCCAGCTAGGATCAAACAAAAAAAAACTCTGTAAAGCTGATTATAACCTCCTGAGGAAAGGTATAAAGAGCTTCACAGCCCCCCCCCCGTAGGAACTGGCACATATGTCTAAACCTACACCAAAGTGCTATACGAGCATTTATATAGCTGCATGGAATCAGGAATACCCAAAAAGACAAAAATATCCCCCTCAAGGAAGAGTAAACCTATCTGGTGAACATCTGCAATAAAACTCTATAATAAAAGTAAAAAATTGCTGTCCAGGACCAAGGAGCAGGTGCCTAATTGGAAGCAATCTCTCCTTAGCCTGAACAAGCAAATAAGAGCACTAGTGCAATCCTCCAAATCAAACTTCCAAGTCCAAACTGGCCACATCTACTAAAGACATTCATAAGGCCTTCTTCACACATATCAACAATCTTAAGGGAAACAACCAGATTTCCTCAGAAATTATGGTCAAGGACACCACATACACAAACGCTGCTGGCAGACAGATTCAGTGAAAACTTCACCCCTCTGTCCCCCTCATCGGTAAAACAGGACATCTCCAGTACCTGCCCCCTTCTCCTTATCTCTAGGAAGCAAGTCATCAGTGCCTTCTCAAAGGCAAAAAAATACAGCCTCCATGGGACTCGATAACATCCCAGGCTGCATCCTACATGAAGTCAGGCAGGAACTTGCAAAACCATTAGCACCCTATTCAACCAAAGCCTGACTACCGGCTCCTTCCGAGCATAGTGCAGGACTGCCACTGTCATCCCTTTGCACAAAGGTGGAGCATCCACCAATCCAGGAAATTATAGCCCCATCAGCCTAACTTGCCTGATCTGCAGGGCCATGGAGCGGATTATCATGGACCTCATTAACAAGGACACTGGCAACCTCCACACAGTTTGGTTTTGTCAAGGGGAGGTCATGCCTGTGAAATTTGGTTGACTTCTTCGAGACAGTCACCAAGGCCATGGATGAGGGGAAGATGATGCACACCACCTACCTTGACCTGGCCAAAGCCTTCGATACTATTCCCCACTCAGGTATAATAGATAAACTCTCTCAACTAGGCATCAATCCATATGTTACCAGATGGGTAGCAAACTGGCTCACTGATAGAACCCACCTAGTCAAAATAGGGGAAGCCACCTCAAGCAGTAGACCCGTAATAAGCAGTGTACCCCAGGGGATCAGTCTTGGGGCTTCTGCTGCTTGGGATACACTTTTCTGAGGTGCAGGCCAAAACCAGTGGGCTATGGCTGATCAAGTCTGCAGATGACTGCAAGCTAGGTGCTGTCATCAATTCCCCTAGTGATGTGAGCATCCTCCAAGAGGGTCTCACCCAAATAAATGACTGGTGCCAGAAACATGGCCTCAAAGCGAATGCCAAAAAATGCATCATCATCCCCTATGGGGAGCGTGACATCCCCACAAATTACCACATTGATAATAAAGTGCGAAGCAAGCAATCAGTCGTGAGGAACCTGGGCACCCAGGTTGATAGAAAACTGACTTTTGACCACCATATTGCCTCCGATGTAAGGAAGGTTTTCTACAAGTCCCACCTCATAAGTAAGGGTATCTCATCTAGGAACAAGGTGGTCATAACATCCCTGTATTCTTCCCTTATAAGACCCATTATTTAGTACAATGCCCCTTTCGCCATGTACCTCACAAAGCATATGCAGCGGCTGGAGAGACCACAGAGGTTCTTCACAAGGAAAATCCATGGCCTCAAACATCTACCCTACACAGATAGGCTAAAGACCCTGTCCCTCTACTCAGTCTCCTACAGACTCCTCAGAGGTGACCTCTGTCTGGCATACAAAGCAATCTCAGACCTGCCTTGATTGGACTGCAGCATATCCGCAACTCAAGCTCCACTCAAGTAAACCACACACGCAACCTCAACCTGGTCTGTGACATCAATAGGACTTGTTGGCGGGACAGACATGTGTCCCAGAGACTCCCCCTTTTGTGGAATAAACTCCCTCTCCACGTCAAGCAGAGTACTTCATTAACCTTTTTTAAGTGCAACCTGGATAACTGGATGAGGAACAGAAAATACACCCCTGGGATTCCACCTGTGTCCCCGCTGGACTGTGGCATATGGTGCTGACTTGTTTGAACATGTGCGAAATTCTTGGCTAGGCTTTAAGGGCTTCAGGGCCAATAGCCTAGTAACTTCCTATGATCCTATGGTAAGTACTTCATGTGACTTTTGTAACTGATGTCAACACATCATGGCAGCAGGACACAAAAGGACAACAGTCCCAGACAGTATTTATTTATTGACATTTGATTACCAGGAAAGGCCAGAAAAGCTCCAAAGTATTACAAAACATTTTAAAAACAATAATTGTACAATCTTCAAGAATAATACAAAAATCATATACAGTTTAAATAATTATACTAAATTAGACACAATAAGTAAACACTGGTTACGAACAAATACAAGTTATATGACAATGATTTAATATTTAGAGAACTTTTAGCCACTTTATGGAGAAATTAAAGGTAAATTAGTACAATACAAACAAGAATTGCAATATGAAGTGACAGAAAAGCAGGCTTATATGGTACATCTCTAGAGAAACCCAGAGGAGATAAATTGATAGAAGTAAGTATGTGAATGAAGAACGGAGACTAAGGAGGTGTAAGGTATGAACAGGTACTTCTTCACATTTAGAGGTACAGTTTATCCAGATGTTGAGCAAGAGCAAAGCCAGCTTTTGGCTAGTAAGCCTTTCAGAATGGTTTTGAAGGATGGGAGGAAGGGTACTGACCTAATGAATACAGGTACGGAGTTCCAGGCTTTAGCAACAGGTACGGAGTTCCAGGCTTTAGCAACATGGTATGAATATAGACAATGCTCAACAGGTTTGTGGGCCTGGAGTTGTGGAGTTTTTGGTCACTGGATCATAACGACTGACTGGAAGCACAGTTGTGTAGAATGTTTAGTGCTGGACAAGCAGATGGATGCTGGATAATTTTATATGTGGTAAGAAGCTTTGAAAATGTTAGTTTATGGGGTAGTTCTAACCAATTTAGGCTTTTTAGTGCTATACAGTGGTGCATTCTGAAATGGGTATTTGATGCAAATTTAGCAACTTTGTTATAGCACTGTTCAAGTTTTGATTTTTGTGATGCCTGCAGGTTAGTAAGGATGGGAGGGCCATAAAGAAGTGTGGGGAGGAGATAAGTAGTGGCAAATGTAGTTTCAGTTGTGTTGGTGAGAAAGTTTTTGGCTCTGTAAAGCATCCCTAGTTTTTGATTAGTTTTTCTTATCAATTTTGTATTTACAGGTCAAATTTAAGATTATCATCCACTATCATCCCCAATAACTTGCTGTGATTCAATTGCTGTATTATCGAGAGAGTGATTTGGGGAAATAAGTAGTAGTTTAGCTTTTTTACAGCTGAGCATGTGTTTTGAGTTGTAAAGCAATGCTTCGGTGGCTGTTAAAGCTTCATGACTATTTTTTTGAGGTGTGCCACACTATCAAATGTGTAAATGTGTACAGTCAACCATGTACTGTATTATGGAGGCCTTTTGTGCTTATATGTTCAGCCAGCGAATGAAACTTGCATCGAATGGCTATTCCCCAAACATTAAACATCAAGCGTTACTTATACCAAACAGGCATATCTCTGAAAATGAAATCATTGAATGGCCATAGTTGGCCAGCATAAAGGAACCCAAATGTACTAATTACTTACCGGTAACTTAACTATAAGAAAACCTGCCCTTTTCCCAATTTAGTGCGACCCTGGAGTTGGCATATATAATTAGCAGGTATGTGGGGTGGGGGGTGCAGCCCGCCACAACAGGAGGATACAGTGAACAGCAGACACTACTTACGTGGGGGGCAGTGCCCCCCCCCGCTAAAAACATATATATAATAACCAGCTGCTAAAACAAAGAAAAAAACAAACACTTTCTTACATTTTTGCAGGAGGGAAAACACCCTTGCACCCCCCCACACCCCCTGTATATTATATATACCAACTCTGAATTATACTACATTGAGGAAAAGGTCCCAATTCTCACCGTACTGCAATCTCCATTCAGAAGCTCTGAGCACTGTGAGACATGGACATCAGATTGTTTTCTTTCGGCTTTTCCCAGTTAGGGGTCGCCACAGCGGAACTCTGGTCCGCTAATGATTGGCAGTCGATTTTTTATGGTGCCGAGGTGCCAGCCCGACGCCCAGCCTTCAACGAAGGCACACCCATTCACGCATGTCTTTCAAATGCCACTCGACCGCGGGGGGGGGCAGCAGGTGTTTCATTGATATAAACTTCGGGAATGCCACAATTTAGTGGTCCGATTTCAGTGTTCTTGTCTCAGTGCTGTGATTTTCAGTAAAGAAAAATTTTGGTAATCCAAAGTAGACCCATATATGTGTGCATACACATGCGTGTACACACAAACACACACACATAACAGTTATGGACTTACATTCTGTTTTCATGATCTATATCCATCCATTGCAACACTAGGCAAAGTTAGCTGCAGACAAGAGTTGCTTGGCACCTTTAAGAATCTCCCAGGCTCTAAAACTCCTCCCTTAGCTCCCATAATTCAATGTCCCTTCCTTTCTCTCCAGGTCAAGTTTGTGCTCAGGAAATCTCACTCTCAAAGAAGCTCAAAGATGGTCTTACAGCTATTCCTGCAGGCCTCTCTACAAGAAAGGATTTGTACATGGAAGAGAAAGGTGACTGGGTTTGCTGAAGTAGACAAATGTGGATCATGAAGATTTATCATTATGTTAAATACATAACTTTGATGTCTTACATAATCCCATCCAACCACTTCAACACTAGGTCAGAGTCCCAAGCTTTAACTGCCTCGGTGGCATCAAGACAGAGTACTCTGAAGAGTAGTAGTCCTGAAGATAAATCTCAAACTTGAGACTGCAGCTAGCTTATAGTTTCTTGCAAAAGTAAGCAGTGAAGCCCAAGCTGCAGCTGAACAGATATCACTAACAGAAGAATTTTTTAAAAAAGCTCAAGTAATGGCTATAGCGCTAGCTGAATGTGCTTTGTCTGGTCACACCACATTTACAACAGATAAAAAAAGAAAAAACAAAGCAATCTCAGAGCCACCTGGACAAAGTGACTATAGGTGCTTTCTGCCCCATTTTGCTGAGTGAAGAATCTTTTTTTTTTTTTTTTACATATCTTCTGTTTTATTCAAACATACCTCTCAGGGGTACCTCATTACATGTAACGTACCTCATTTGGGGTCTTAAAAAGTTCACATTCCTCAAAGTTCCACATTGAAAGACACTTGTCACACATTCAGTGTTAGGAATTGTTTAAAGTGAAATCCATTGTAAATAGAAATGAATCATATTAATTCATTAAAGGATCTTTATAAGTAAAACCAGCATATTATAACCATCCTATGACCTTCCTAGTTGAAGTTGTTAGTAAGCCTTTTAATATGTGTTCCACACTTTACCCATTTGCTCCACACTATGAGGGCTAGTGTTCCTCATTTTACAGATGAAAGGTTGAGAGCTATGTATCCAAATAAAAGCATAGTTGTCAACATCTAGGATGTGAAGCAAATACTCTTGTAGATAGTAATAGTTGGATTACAGAGAGAAGAAAACTGGAGGATTGACTGTCAAAGATTAATTTATGTGGTCAATTATAAAGGCTGAGTCTGTATTCACTGATCCCATGTCTTTATGGAATATATAATAAGAAGTTTATCAGAGACCGTATGGATTTCAGAAACTCTTCTACCTGTTGTAACTGCTGCAAGGAAAAGTTTTTTTAAGGATAAGTACTTAAGATCTACTTTAGCAGTGGGTTGAAAATAAGGGAGCATTACATTTTCCGACATAATGTTTAAGTACTATGAAGGGAGTTCTAAACAAGAATATCCTTCTCAGAAATGGTTTACAAATTTTTAAAGCTGTTAATGACAGAGGTATAACTAACTATTCTAGTGCTGGTGTTGTCCCCTGATCTGGCATCCCCCTCAGTTCTAAGTTGAGGAGCAAAAAACAGTCCTCTGCCCTAGCAAACAACTGCTACTGTCCACTGACAAACAGCTAATAGAGTCCACACATGGAGTTCTAAAGTACTTTTTTAAAGTCCTGAGAATGGACTCATTGCTGCACACTGCTTGCAACATTTGTAGCAAGTAGCTGCTATGGTCTATGCCACATGTAAAGTGCTAAAGTGCTCCAGTTCAGACTGCAAATACAATATCAGCATTTAAACGCAGGTAATGCACTGAAGACTGACTGGCATCTGCCAAATGAGCCCCAACAGTTTACTTCAAAAGCAGCTGTCTCTTTCAACCTAATCTAGCTATCCTACTGGTTAAGGATGATGAATTCATTCCTTGGTAAAAAATAGAAAAGGCTGTTAAATGTACCCTGACTGCAGAGTAGCTGGAGCATTCATGGAAAATATAAGCTAAAACAGCAGAACTTCTGGGATGGGAGCTCAGAAAGTATTTAGAGACTGATGGGTCACCCATAAGAACAATTTTGTCCATTTATGTCAGTGCATTTTTCAAGTAGAGGGCTCCTGGAATGATGTAAGGATGTGGATGGGTCTCTGGCCATGAAGGGAACTGGAGAAACCATGCAGTTAGCTTGAGGGACTGAAGGTCTGGGTGAGGCTTTCAAGACGGGTGAGTCAGGAAACCCATGTGAGGTCTGAGGAGAGGTTTCCTGTAGTAGATGAAGCTGTCACAGAGGGAGCCATACCTATCTGGGCCAGAATGGGGCTATGTGAATGACCCTAGCCTTGTGTATTATGGTTTTCTGCAGACATTTCATTATAGCAGAAGATGGGGGAAAAGAGTAGAGGAGACCCAGACACCACTGCTGAACCAGAACATTCCAGGGAGTCTGTCCCTGTGAAGGAACTGGGGAAAAAATAGCTTCTACATATTGAACTTGTCAAATATGCAAGAGGCCTTCTTATGTGTTAGAAAATGGTGCTTGTTACTGACTAACTGAAGGACTACTTGTGAGGCATCAGTAAGCACTAGCTGAGCTTATCTGCCAGAGAGCTGGCCTGACAGAGGATCCACAATACCTCTTGACAGAGGAGGGAGGAGTGGATTCTTCTTTGCATGTTCATGTATCAAACCACACTCATACTGCTGGAGTCGATGGAAGTTGGATCCTGAGGAAGGAGGTGCGGTAGAGCCTGCAACATTTGGAGAAATATGCTCATCTCCAGGACAATGATGTGTAGGGATACAGACCTCTTGTTGTGACCAGGTCCCTTGGACCGTCTACCCTAGATAATGCCTCCCCACCCAAGGGCAGATGAATTCATGATTATAGACTGGGGAGGAAGGTACAAACAGATACATCGAGCATACCCGATCTCTATCCTGATCAACAGAACTATATCAGAAGCCACTATCTCCTCCATCTGGAAGACATCCCATGTTATTCCACTCCACAAAGGGGGCAGTTCCACTGAACTGTCAAATTACAGACATATAACTATTTTGTCACCCCTGGCTAAAATTATGGAGAAGTGCATCCATAAACAACTCCTGAGCCATCTCATTCAGCACAATCTCCTGACTAACTCGCAGCATGATTCCAGACCATTCCACAGTACAACCATGGTCCTCCTCTCCTTCTCCAATGTTATTAATCAAAACCGAAACAACAATAAGCTTTCTTCTGCCCTCTTTCTATCTCTCCAAGGCCTTCGACATGGTCAACCACCAACTACTCATACACACACTTAAAACTATTCCCCTAGATGTCCAGGCTATCCAATGGTTCAAATCTTATCTGAGTGATGGACAACAGGCTGTACTATGACAGAACAAACTATCTTCCCTTCTACATATCACCCTCGGGGTTCCTCAGGGCTCTATATTAGGACACCTATTATTTTCTGTCTTTATTAATGACCAGTACACAGTCATCCCAACAGCCACCTGCATTCAATATGCAAATGACTCTACTTTGATTTGCCCTGCCACCTCCACTTTAAGTCTGCAGACTCTACCCCAAAAAGTTTTTAATACGGCCGAAAATTGGCTCTGTAATCATATTAAATCCTAACAAAACAATGCTACTGCTTTTCTCCCCCACTCGTAAAGCCTCCACTCCAACCTTTACTATAAAATCTAACAATGGCACTGTCATTGTCCCAGATCTCTGCACCAAACTCTCAGGTGTAACAGTTGATAACAGCCTCAAGTTTGATATGCATATTAATCAAACTATTAAAAAAGTTAATAAAAAACTTGGCTCACTACAAGATTAAACCTTTACTCACTCCACTAGCTAGGATGGTAATTGCCCGTACACATCTACTTTGAACCCTCCTTTATGCATCCCCTTATTCTCCTCTCTTTATGAACTTGAGTAAGTCAACCTTAATAAACTCTCTAGCTGCTTTAATCATATTGCTAGATTTGTCACTGGAGCACCATACAGAACACACCACTGTCTGAACCTAAAGAATCTAGGGTGGCTAGAATTGCCTATCCAACTTCAGTGCAATCAGCTAATAGTAACACATAAAATTCTCTACCAACCTGAAAACACACCCGTACTTACAAAAATTATCACCCCTTACAGCAACCTCAAGACACTTCGCTCATCCAACAAATTACTAGTCCAAACCCTCAAAAGCAACAACTCATCTGGAGACTCTCTATATGCCAGCTCTGTTGGTAAAATATGGAACTCACTTCCTGCTGAGCTTTCTTCAGAACCCGTTCTAACTCAATTAAAAAAAATCTAAAACAGTATTTTAAAAGGCAATGGCTATGTCCTTGCTCTAATCCTGACCAACTCTGGCAACATAAACATGTGCTAAAGAGGTCTTTTGGCCACCCCTACATTGCTTCCTAATTGTTACTCTGTAACAAATCAGATTGATATATGACAGAATGACTGACTTTTATCCTATGTATTGTATCTGTAACAGTGCCAACTTGATTAATGTAACAGTTTTTCTGTATATATATATATATATATATATATATATATATATATATATATATATATATATATGGAGCTTTTCTCCCCGGGCTGCCACTGAAAATGGACAAGTATCCAGTTGGACTATCCCGGTCAACAAATGTAAAATACAAATAAAAATAAATAAATAGTCTTGAGAAAGATTATTCTGGTGAAAACATAATTGATGATGCTAACGTCAAACCTTTAGGAGCTGTACTGAAAGAGCTAGAGAACCCTCATGTGGTAACTTGCAAAGGAGACCAGGAAGAGTGTTGCTGCCATCAGCAGCAGACAGAACCTGAAAAACATTGGACTGAAGACCTGAGGTTCTATTTGGAGGAAGACTGGCAACGCAGATCTCTGTGTCCATGTGGCATCAATGAAAGTGTGTGCTTGTGATGGCTCCAGCAGGGACTTTGTAGTGTTCACTGAAATTCCCAGGGATTTGAACAGTTGCATTAAAGTCACCTCTTGCTTGAACAACAAACTCCCTTGCTGTAGTTTCTAACAGCCATTCATCCATATAAAAGTAAAACTCATATTTTCTTCAGGCTGAGAAAAACTGCTACAGCTGTCTTGCATTTGGTAAAGAAAGGGGTGGGTGCTGTGGTGTAATTAAAAGGGAGTGCTTAGAACTGATAGTGGCATTGACCTTGAAGTTGAGATGCCTTGGCTATCTCTATGTGCAGAAAGGTGCCCTGGAGAGCTGGAGGACACACTCAGTATCCCTTCTGTGAACATGGAAAGACCAACTGTATTGTGACTATCCAGAAATTTGATTTCTTTACATTCTTGTTTAGCTTGCTCAGACCTAAGTACGGCATGAAGACCTTCACATTCCTGGGAAACAGAGAGAGTCCTGAATCAGCTCTAAACACATTTGTTATTTCTAGGTTGGCTGCATCCTTTTGTTGGGGTGAGATATCAGGGAGGGGGTAAAGAGGTGGTTTGGGGAAGATCTACAAAGGGAATATTGTAGCCTTAAGATACTATCTTCCTCATCCACATGTCCTGTCTGATGGCCAGCCAGGCAAGAAGATGCACAGACATTTGATTTCTGCCTACCTCCAGAGCAGGACTGTATCAGACAAGTCCTCAGACATTCTACTGATGGCCCTTGGGAGAGGGGAGTGTGAAATCCCTGATTCTGCAAACTACCTTTGTCCCTAGGGTGGAGTTCCTTCTGGAAAGTTCCACGTTCATGTTGGGTTCTATAAGAAGGCTGCTCAAATGGGAGATTTTGGACTTTCTTAAACCAAAAGTTTTGTGTCCTTCTCTAATTATGATAAAAGTCTCTCTGAGGAGTGGAAACTTCCTGTATAACAGCTGTGAGCATATTATCTTTTTTTTCACTCTTATATAGCTTCTCCTTCACCTCCGGCACACACAGATCATCCAACTTGGTGTGGGGGGGGTGCAAAAAGATGCTTTAAAGTTGTCACTAAAGTTACAATGTGTGATCTAAGCATGATGACAAAACATGATGGACCCAGCTGCATGTCCTTTCTGCTCTCTCAACTGCATTATGTAACATTCTCATCGACAGGTTAGATACATCCAGCTGAAATACTAGCATACACTGTAGGTTCTGATGTGGCCACTTCTTCTGCATCATCAGCCCTTACAGAAAAGGTGCCTGACACACACATGTACTTTCCAAAGTGATTTAACACTCAAGACTTCTTGTTGGGGGTTAAGGATTCCTTGGCTCACTTCCAAGTTCTCTTTCTTAAGAATGGCAGCTCCTACAATGTAGTAAGTAAGCTAAATGGGCTTTACTCCAAAATTCACAGTCCTTAAGAGGCCAGAGGACCTTATCTTATTTCTACTTCCAAAGTTGTCATAAATAAAAAAAATGTAACTAACTTCCAGATATTCCACCCCAAACTTGTTGGACTTGCAGCACTTTGGGTCCTTTCCTTGTCCATATTCTTAGAAACTGAAAAATCAGTTAAGTAACTTCAAACAGCTAAAAGCACAAATTTGGAAGCACTAGTAAAATGTTATCAAACACTATTAACTGCCAAAACTAATTTCAACAGTCTCAAAACTAAGAAACCAGCAATGTTAGTACAAGAGATGACAATCTCACAGAAAGTGCTGCAGGAATTAAAAGTAACAAACTGCCTATTGATTAAAGCCATACTGAAACTCATGATCTGCTCAAAATGGAAAGATCTCATCTGAAAAGGCAAACAAATTGATTTTAGGTAAGAAAATGGAATGTCAGGTTATTTATTTATTTTCAACATTATCACGGATTTGAGGGAAGGGAGTTCAATTTTGCCTAAGAGAAGGGAAGTGGCTTTATGTCTCTTATAGGTTCATAGGTAGGTACTAGGCTATCGGCCCTAGGGCCTATACAAGCCTAGCCAAAAAGGTACCCTGGCTTTCACCACCCAAGAAAATTATTTTCCTGTGCCCCTGTCTTTTCACATGGATAACCCATAGGTGGTCAGAACAAGGATATGTTGGGGCATTTACTTGTTGCTCTTGTCCATGAGGGACATGGGTGCTAAACTGGGGCAGAAATTTGCAGTTTCTTATTAATTTGATCAAATTATACTTCAGCAGCACAAAAGTAAAAGAAGCACTTCACATTTTTGTGGAGTGGAAGATGGCTCCATATAAGAAGTATTCTCTTTGATGCATACAAACCACAGCAACATCTTCAGTTTATGTTGCAAAACTGACTGAGATCCCTTGAGCGGGTACTCACTCTGCCATTGGACTTGTATATGTGTACTAGATTTTACAGGACAGGGTCTGTTGAGGCTCTATTCCCAAAGCAGAATTTGCCTCTTAGTAGCCTGTAAAATAATGAGATGAGGGAAAAGGCTTATAGACAGATTTAGGCCCTTGATTTTTTTTTTTTTTTAATTAGTGAAAAAACATGGTTGCTTCAATTGTAACAAGTGTTTGGGCAGGTACATACTGAATGGGGCATTTTATTCAACAATTGGCCTGATGAGAGATGAGTACATTGGAATGATTACATTCCTGGGCCTCTTCACTATACCTTTAGACATCAGCCATGCAATGAAAAAGGACTTCCTTATGATAGCAAATATGAGGCAATCAAAGGACAGTTCATTGTTGACATAGGTTCCCAGATCCCCGGCTATGGGATCAACATTTAAGGGTCTGTTATCAGTGTGATACTTACAAGGGAAAATCATGTTTGCCAAAGGATATGATTACATTTGTTGGCATTTAGTTTTAGTCCATGGTTTTGACTACAGCTATTTGTTTGGGAAAAGCCCTCTTGGAGGATTTTGGTATCCTTTGGGTGTATACCTGAGAACTTTTAAACTTTGGAACATAATTATGCATAGCAACACTTACACATTTTTGTAGAAATTTACAGTATTTACATGTCAGTGAGGTTAGTTATGTGCTGCTTGTGAACTTTGTCATTAAATGCAGGAGTGAGAGGATGGGACAATAGCCTAAAAGGCAGGAAGCTGAACAAATAGTGAGAATGTGTAACACAGAAAGGGGTGGACTATGTGATGCATCATTATCTGTGCATGCTTTGATCACTGTACTAGCAAAGAGTTAGATTTATGTCTCTTTTATAAAGTATATCCTTTAGTTTTCTACCACAGCCTGATGAAAGTGAGCCTAAGTACCCATATGGACATTTATTTTTATTTTATTTCTGTTTAAACAGTCCAAATAATAAGACTAGAACTTTTAACTAAATTATTATGAAAGATATCTCAAAATTTCCCACATTACAGAACATACCATTATTGCACTCTGGTTATCATATACAGTGTAGAGTCGAAGGCACAGTAGCAGAGTCAGTATGACTCTACCAATGCACTTTCTCCCAAGTTCTGAAAACCACTTGCAGCAGACCAAAACAATCTGTTTTTTTACATGTGACAGGTCCTTCTACACCCTCCCCCCTATATGGGAGGGAATCTTCTACTCCACTAATTTCTATATGCTAACATCAAACTTGCAAATCAGTAGGGGAAAAGGGCAAAGCCACGGTTCACTGAAAGTAGTTTTCAGTATAACCATTTTGCATTATTGGCACTCAGCCAAATTTCCCTCAGAGAGTTGCCAAACTCCTTATAGAAATTTGTAAACAATTCACTAGATACACTTAATAGCTTTTCAAGAGGCAAAGTTAATCTTTTCAGGCAGAACTCTCTGCTATTTGTAAAACTGCACTGGCTTATCTGACACATCTGCATTCCTAAACAGACTTCTAAAGATGACAATAGTTATGATTTTAGGTCACAATAAAGACTTTATACTGTTTCCAGGAATCATTTGACATATATGGCAGTTGTGTAACCTTTACTGCATGTAATTCATATGGGAATAGAAAAAGGACAGTATTTTCCAAAGGTTCATAAATAGTTACTAGGCATGAGGTCAAGGAGACCACTGAGGCACTAAACCCAGTTTCCCAACTGCCCCAGAACAGTGTACAGTTAATAGCCTTACTCAGAGTCCCACAGTAGGTAAATGAAGGCTGAGGGGAATCAAACCAGGGCCACACAAAGCAGTTCTTTACCAGCTATTAATCTTAATCCCAGATTCCCAGCCAGTAACAAGACTGCTACATTTATGGAATCAACATAGTCATCCCTAGGACAAAGGACTTGTCCATGAGGTTAACCGTAGAGATGAGATTTTGCTTTTGGAGTAAGAATGCTCTGGTAATAATATTGACTGGTCAGAATTGTGGGTCTTTTGCTTGACCAGCTGAGTTCAGCCAAGGAATAGCTGCTGACGGAAAGGGAAAAAAACAAGTAGGTTGGGTACTTTATTAGGACCACTGATGGCTACGATATCTTGAACCAGTTGCTTACTTTTGAATGGGATTGTTTGGTGGGGGAATTTACCAACTGCTGGAGTTGGAGATCTTTCAAAATGGTTAGTTAAGAACTGCCAACAAGGACTCAGACAGTAAACAGTATAATATCTCACCATTAACCTACTACTCAGAAAAGAAAGTCGTTAATGCCTGGTTGAGTAGGCAGCAGAATATGACTGTATGTCTGGTACTGCCTCCTAAGTGAATTTTATATACCAGCCACTTTAAGCCAAAGGATCGAATGGGAATTACAGAAATTTGTTAACCTGAAGTGAAATTGCTTTTTAACCACTAACCTCACTCTCCTCCCATTCTTCTATTTGTGAGTAGAGTGCCCCCCTGAGTAAATGTACCGGCTGTTGGGTTTTAAGCAAGCTTCTGTTAAACCAACAATGCTAGGGTTTTGTTTGTGTGTGTATATATGTGTGTGTGTGCACGTGCACATGCGTGTGTGTGTGTGGCACATGTATATGTGTGTTTAGCCATGACCCAAGTGCACCAGTTTTAATGTTCACAGAGCCTACATTAAGCTAATATACAGTGGACGATTAAGGCCCAGGTTAGGGTAAGTATCGCCAGTATTTAGGATTAAACTTGTATGCTATTCTCAGTATTTAAGTAATCTCTTGAGCATGAGTTAACATTTAACAGAATCTACCCTACCATTCTGGCCATAGGATGGGAATTCTGAGAAGCTTAAATGAGAGAAGACAAGTTGTTGTGAATGAAACTTACTGAAAGCAGGTACTGCTATTGGGGAGGGGAGGGGAAGGTAGTGCAAAAGTCATAAGAGACTAGGAGCAGGAGTGGAATGAGGAACAATGAATTTATCAAAGTAGTAAGTCAGGAAGGGAGAGGGAGAATTAGCAGTAGTGTTAGTGCACCACATCATGTAATGATGCAGTATAATGTGGAGTGAGTGAAAAAGCTACACTAATAAGGAAGTTGGTGAATTAAACGTAATTAGATGAAAAGAGTCAGAAGATGGCATGTTTTAGAAAGTAAAGAAGGATAGCTAGAAGAAGGAAGACAGAGTTAACGGAGGATAAGAAGGAGAGGATATAGGTTGAATTTTACAGAACAGGGTACAGTGTGAAGCACTGATAATGAGATCAAGTGCACTGATAAAGTGATGCAGAATGGTGATGCATTAAGTACAAAACAAGAGTAGGTCAGTGCGGTCACCCAAACAAGCTCTCAAGAACAATCAGTACTTACCAAAAAGCAGACAGCCATTCAATTTCATGCTCTCTCAAAAGCAGTACACTACCTCTACCCAAGACTCATATAATTTTGAGACAGTAGTACTCAACACAATTCAGCCACACGGTTAAGATGCCAAAGTTGATATTAGCATGGCTTTTTATTAATCAAGTCCCATAAATTTACTACTTATATACTTTCAGTGCCAATATGTACTGAATGCTAGCAGAAATTTAAACTGACAGTCTACAAGGCTATCCTAGGCAACAGCACCTCTGCATTCAGTTATCACTCAAATCTGATTTGAAGATGTTTGGCACGTACATTTCAGGAAACAGCAGTATAAAATAATATGGCCATTATTTACTTCACGAATTAGACACATCTGTTTATTATGTGAACATGCTTCCACTAGCAGCAGAGAACATGGTTACTATTCCTAATGTCTATATCACTGATGCAGTTTAACTAATTTTTTATATTGAGCAATTATTCCAAAGTTATCGTACTTGCAAGGGAAAGAAGTAGACAGTGAACAGTGCAATTAACTTAGCGATAGATGTAAGTTAAGGTACAAGCAGCACATATGCTTAAGGTATAATTACGTAAAAGTTAATATTCTCACCATTTACACACCAGTATAGCTACTACCATTAGATTATAGTATTAATTTCTGACTCACCTTACACAGAAAAATTATGTAATCAAAAATCTTTTGATAGTCCAGTGAATTGCCACCTGACTGGAAAGTCCAATGAGAGACACTTAGTAAATGACACATGTGCTGATGGTAATCTAGTGTCAACTGGCAGTGAAGAGGGAGGGACAGAGGCTATAATGTAGGAAAAGAAACAGCAAAACATGGTGCATAAGTGTGCATGTGTGTGTGTATATACCGCTAGACGGGAGCTGTACTAAATTAATTAAATATTGGGTACTCTGTGTTTTGGGAACAAGTTTCATGACATGCAGTACAACAATTCATCATACATTGAGTTACCATACCCCCAGAGTACCATATATTTATTATCAGCAGACCCTATATGTTCTATTTTCAGAGCTTTTTTCTTTTAGCTATTTTTTAGCAATAACATCCATAGATATATATACAATGCAGGATTTACCTATGGATTGCAAGCTTGATCATGAAGGCATAAAGTGATACACCACACTAAACTTAGGTAAATCCTGTATTTCCCATAGCTGAGCATGAGATTTGCTATTATACAATGACACTATTTAAGAAATAAATTTCTTACCATTTCTAAATAATGTCATTATGTAATAGACTTTAATGCTCTTCAACTGCTCTTTTAGTGTAATGGGAGAGCAAAGGTATGTATGCAGACACACTGATCCTTTATGCGCCAACACTTGCACAGTTCACTAAGTGCAGTTTCTGATGGGATGTCTGGAGTGTGAACTCAGATTGATTGTTAGGACACTCCTGATGTCCCATAAGTTCTTTCATTCTTTTCTTTTTCTTATATATGCATAGAAGAATGTCTGGCTTAAGGCCCTTGGCTTAATCTAACAACAGGTTTTAAGTGGAAACAAGTAAATATCAAAAAACTGAATGTAATGAAAAGTTTTCCTTTAGCAAGTAAATATCCACATTGTAACATGGGAATTTTGTAGCTGAATGCAACTATGTATCTGGTTCTTATGTTTCCAGAGACATACTGATAAGATGGCAATACTTTTTTAACGCTAAAAGTTAATGTTTATTGAAAGCATTTAAGTCGTTTTGTATATCTGGGAGAGGAATAAGAAAGGATAAGCCAAAAACAGACAGCACTTAGTGTAAGTAGAAGCACAGGCTGTGCCAGGCATCTTAGCATGGAAAACCTTAATTATAGGATAATTAAAGCCTGCGACTGTAGCAGTCACTCTGGGACAATTGTTCCAATTAGGAGGGTTAAACTTCTTTATCTGAAGGTATACATAGGTTTGTGTGTCTGCATTAACTTAACAGGTTATGGATGTATTCTGAGGATTTGTTTGTTTGTCTGTTTTTCACTAAAACAAAAAGTATTGTAAGATGTGGCATAGGTTCAAACAGACATGAGACAAAACAACTATATAAAAGACCAACCTGCCAAACATTACAGCGGGCATGTAACACAAAAGTTGAAAATAGACATATTAAAAACATTTTATAAACACCAGGTGGGAACAATAACTATTTATCATAAGGGCAACGCTTTCTATATTATCTTGTAACGTTCTCTCTCAGGTGTATAAAAAAAAGAAAGAGTAGTGAACTACATTAAGAAATGCAAGGTGTAAATAGCTATGCTACAGAAGACACATTTGGAAAGAACGAAGCATGTGAATTTGATAAAGAAAGGATTTCAGAAGGGTTATTCAGTGGAATATCTGGGAGAAAGGAAAATGGAAGTATTTATAACTGTTAGAGGAGCTCCAAAATGAAGGAAGTGAATGAAAAAGGATAATAATGGTAGATTTGTGGTAGTAAGAGGCTACTGGCAAGGGAGGAGGATTAAGCAGAAATGTATTTATATTCCACCTAAAACTACTACAATGGAGTATAAGAAAACTTTGGGAGAAATAATCAGCTATCAGCAGGGACTGCTACTTACAGGTGGGGACTGAAATTTGACTTGCAACAGTGAGGATATGTCTATGGTTGCCCAGAATGGAAAATATAACAAATGAAGATAGATTTTGAAGACATTTATGAAAATATTTGGTATGGAAGATGTAAATTAAGTAGTAGGAACTCAGTGAGAATTTACAGCTTATTCCCCAAGGTACAATAACTTGGCTAGGCTAGACATAAATTATATTTCACAGGAACATGTGCATTTAATTAAATGTTTTGATACACATCAAATAACTATTTCATATCATGCACCAATAATAACAGATTAAAATACAGGGTAATGAAAAAAATGAGACACTGGTGCTTTCTAACCTATCTGTTAAAAACAGAGGAAATTAAGGAATCAGTAGTGGAAATTATTCGCTAGTTATTAGGGAAGACAGACATTTCTTCAGAAGACACAGCTAGGGAATGGGATAAAATGAAAGTGGAGTTTAAAATAGGGTAGAAATAAAAGAAAAAGAGAGATGGTTAAGAAATGCAAATTATTTAGAGGGACTAACAAAGGTTAAAGTGTTGCAGAATAAGGGGAATCTCACAGAACAAGAAGGGGTGCAATTGCACAGTGCTAAAGACAAAATAAAGGACTACCTGGGTAATATGCATGAATTTAGAATGACTGCTGTTAAGCAACTATTTTATATAATAACTCCAGAGCACAAAAGCTTTTAGCACAAAAACTCAAGCAACAGAAAGTAGAAAAGGGTGGACGCCCAGCTTAAGGAGCCCAGTGGTAATGAAAGCCTTCTATGTTGCGCACCTCATAATTAAGGACATCATATCCAGGTCTAAGGATGCTATACCTGACCCTCATAAGACCATTAATAGAGTACAATGCTCCCTTTTGCATGTACCTCACCAGACACCTGCAGCAGCTGAAGAGATTACAGAGGTTTCTCACCAAGAAAATACAAGGCCTCCAAACCATGACCTACAAGAATAGACTGAAAGCTCTGTCACTGTACTCTTTATCTTATAGGCTGTTGACAGGAAACTTGTGCCTGGTCTAAAGGGCAGTCTCTGATCCTGCCCTGATGGAAATGCTGCACATCCACAAGTCAAATGGCATAAGAGTCACTTGCTCTAGGGATCTTAACCTAGCCTGTAACATTAAAAGAGCATGCTGAAGAAACAGATATATCTCCCACAGATTGCTGCTCTTCTGGAATAAACTTTCGATTCATGTGAAGCAGAGCTCTTCACTGACCCTATTCAAGCACAACCTAAACAAATGGATGAGAGACTGCAAATTCACCCTGGGGGTGGAACCCATGAATGAAAATCAACAATGCCGAGCTGCCAAAGGTGCCGAATAAAACAATGCAAATACTGAAAAGAAGAACTTCGGTCACCACCACGGAACAGTAACTGTTAAAATCTTCTCTTTAATAACCTCCAGTAAAAATACACATAAAATGAATTCCGATAAGCGCTTTCGGCAAGTAATGCCTTCTTCAGATTGTTATATTCATGAGAATAAAAATCAAAATTTAAAAGCCTACCATCCAATCAGAATACAGTTCAATGGGACCATGAGCTAATCGGCATACTTCAATTCCCTTCACTAAAGTCAGTCAAAGTAACGCTGGAAATTCTCCCACATAGGTCAAAAATAATATTGTAACCAATCACAGTCTAGCCCCTATGGTTCAGTGACAGATGAATGTACATTGGAATGAACCAATAATACAGGCAGAGAGAAAATCTTCCACCAATTCCTTTACATTCCAAGGAACCCTTCCATGTCAAGCCAAAGACCTAGACTTGTAACGAAAAACGAAAGACAATCAATCAGATGTCCACTAAACAGGTAGACTTGGTGTAGAAATATATATAAATCACCAAACATAATAAAGCATTAAATATACGACATGAAAAAATGTGTGGTAATGAAATTCTGATACTTCCGTTTCTGGTGTAAATCATAAAGAAATCTTATTTTTTTATGAAAAAATACCATCTTTATAATATATGCACAGCACAGATAGATAGCTATAAGATTAATCATGTGTATGTGCAATACTTTTCTTCCTTTTACATCCCAGGATCCAAACTTATTAGGAAGAATCATGCGGCAAGTCAAATCGCAGATAACGGGGAAGGTTGTATCAACCTCATATGCATTAACTAATCAAAACTGATAGCACAATGTAAAGACCAATGGATAGATGGTAAAGAATGTTCCATTTCATTAGTTAGGCATAGGAGTGGATCACCAATTACGTCTTTTAATGGATTATTATTAACCAATGTCAGCTTTTCAAATCTGCACCAACTAGAAACCATCTACGAAGTAAAAGGCCAGTAAGGAGATTACAGTATAATTTCCATTGAACTATATGAAAAACACCCTTTTTTAGTACTTTCCTTTGCTAAAGTTGTGCTCACTCTCTTGTCCAATATATATATTTTTTTAGTTATAGCGAAGCTACTGAAGCACAATGCGCTAAAGCCTTGTCAATGCAAGCGCAGTATAAACAGCTATCAAATTAGCTTTGTTTGTAAAAGTTACTCATCAGCACATATGGTACATTGCTTCCTTTCATATCTTAAAGGCCAAGATTTAAGAATAGTGTTTGGACAACATAAATCCATCGCGGCAATCAGTCACAGAGATGGATAAACTGTAACAAGCTCCTATAACAGATATACATGACATGACCAATCAAAAGTAATTTTCAAGATACTAGAGCCAATAGGCAAACAATGGAGAAACTTCATCTCATTTGTTCAGCTTACAATCAAGTTACCAATCATATTTTCCAGGCTATTTCTCCTATCCAGAAACAACTCTTCATTTCTAAGCCATTCAGAGCCATCTGTATAACAAACAACCAATAGAAATGTTGTAAATGTTATCCATTGCTCAAATTAAAGTGCTTTAACACTGGAGTGGACATAGTGTCGGACTCGGACAAAAACACAGATCTTTGCAAAATTAATAGTGTCCAACTGCATTACATCTGGTCTTCAGTATAGGTATAAATGGAATCACCAAATTTAGACCAGGTGGGCGATTCGCTTGTAAGTTGACAATCCAACTAATCTCTCTGACTTCAGTCATATTCATAATATCACCGCCTCTTGCAGTTAAATTCATAACCTCAATAACTTGAAATTTAAAACTGTGTGATTGGTTCATTAGGCAGTGAGTAGCCAAGGCATTATTTGGATCAGAATTTTGAATATCCCTTATGTGTCTCAAGATACGATCTTTTAAAATACTGGACCATTTTTCCGACACAGAAAGCTTGGCAATGGAAACAGGTGGCTAAATAGATTAGATGCTGAGTGTGACAATTTGCATAGGCATGAAAGGTATAACAGTGTCCAGTAATGGGATGCTGGAGAACATTAGAATTACTAATAAATGGACAGGCTTTACAATGTAGACAGTTGAGAATGTGCCTTTCCGTTGGGAAACAGGTTTCTTATCAAAGCCATCTTTGTTGCACAAAAGTCTCTAAGTTTTTCTTATTTTTGTATGTAAACCTTGGATTATCTCCTACGATTTTTCTTAGTTGATCGTCTGATGTAAGTATCGGCCAGAATCTTTTAATCACTTCCAGAATCTGCTTATTGTCCGTGCTATAAGTAATCATACAATTAGTTCTCTGATCACATTCAACACTACGACTAATGCCTTCTCTCTCATTAGGATTCAGCTTTGGAGAAAAGAAAGGTCGGCCTCTACCTTGTCTCAGATTTTCACGGTCATCCTTTAGGCCAAGATTTCTCCCCTTATAGCCTCTTGCCTTCAAGTTGGTACAAAGTTTCTCAACCTCTAGATCAAAATCTCCTTCCTGAGTGCATAGCCTTGAGGCTCTTACCACTTGGTTGTCATAGATGTTGTCAAAAATATGTGCTGGATGCATGCTTTGGTGATGCAGGTAATGGTTCTTCCATGTTGGTTTCCTATGAACCTTTGTGCTTAAACATTTTGTAGGGTGCAGTGAAATTTCAACATCTAAGAACTCAACTTTATTGAGTGACTGTTGTACTTTAAATTCAAGAAAATCAGTACTACCATTAATAAATGCAATAAAAGCATGTAGCTGATCATTGGTGCCTTTCCATAGAATGAAAACATCATCCACAAAACATCCATAATATTGTAGATGTTTCCATGGACTATCCTCATGGAGGAATGATGCTCTCTCCCAGGGTGCTACAACCAGATCAGAGTAACTGTTGGCACAGGGGGTGCCCATGTCTACCCCTAATGTTTGCAAATAGTTCTCCTCTCCATAGAGGAAGACATTGTTCTCTAAGATCAATTCTAGTAAGGGTAGAACCCATGTCTCTCATGGACAGGGGTAGTCAGTGTTGATCATAAACTCAATCTGCAAAATATGTCCATCCAACAAAGGAAAATTCTGGCAACTCTGGATTAACATGGCTAGCCTTGTAAGGACTCTAGGGCTGCTAGTCTAGTAACCTCCAACAAAACTATTAAGATATAACAAGGAAAATAAACAAAGAAAATGCAGAGATATTAGAAATATTTCAAAATTTTATAAAAATCTGTATAAATCAGAGAAATGCAAAACTCAAGAAAAATCACGAATGGAAATAATTATGGAAGAATTAAATAAGCAAAGGTTAGAGGTAGAGGAGGGTCAATTGTTAACAGGACAGGATGAGATAATAATGGTGATATATAACCAATCTACAGGAAAGTTTTCATGAATAAATGGTATTCCTCTGGAAGTCTGGAAACTAGAAGGGAAGAAAGTGATACAGATCTGGTAGGTTTTGTTTAAGAGTATTTTGAAAGAATGGGAAGCACTAACATCTTGGGAGGAAGCTCTGGTGGCTGCAATAACTAAAGATGGTAAAGACCCATCAGATCTAGTTTCATATAGACCAGTTTTGATTCTAAACCATGTCTATAATGGCTAAAAGAATGATAAAGGTGCCACCTCAACCGTCAGATACAGATCAATATGGTTTTGAGGGGAAAGCAAACACTTGACAACATTAACAGAACAATGATAATTCAGAGGGAAGCAGAATGTAAGAAAATACCACCATGGTTGGTGGGTCTTGTTGCAAAGAAAACATTTGACAGAGTAAGCCGGGATTTTATTAGAATGGCAATGGAATCACTTGCATTCCTTGACACAATAATAAGATTAATTGGCAGGATATATGACAGATTGGAGACAAACATTAAAGTGAGGGTTGGGTCCTCTCTGATAAGTTCTGGTGAACAATGGAATCAGGCAGGCAAGTCCTCTTTCTCCTCTCTTATTTGCATTATATTTAGGACCACTGCCAAGGAAAATTTAAGGGACTCAGAAATTTAAGGATATAATTGGTATGGTAATTGAGAAAAATTGGCTTTATTTGCAGATGATATTATTTTCTCCCTGATAAAACCAGAGAAGGACATCTCAGTGTTGTGGAACAGTCTTTTCAGGATATACAATTAATGAAGATAAAACAAACACTACACCTGTAAACTATGTACCCACACACAAACTGTTTCAGGGAGCGAGCTGAAGTAAATGGCACAGTTGGTTCCAATGCTCGGAACCGAGCCCACAGTCAAGGATTGAGTGAAGATTGACAATATCAGATCTATAATTCAAAGTGGAAATGGATGATGATGAAACTGGAGGGAAGCTCTAGAAATAAGGAATAAGTGGGATTCTGGATGTAGATCATTAAGGAGATTAACAATAAAATATGAATATTATATTCATAAAGTAGCAGAAAGTATTTGAAGAACTAAGCCAACACAAGAATGGAGAAAGGAGATTCTGCCGATAGGCATGACTGCACTTAAGGGTATAGAAAATAGGCAAGACATGGCAGGAATTTACTGGAGAAAACTGGCAGAGGAACCAAGGTATTGGGGGCAATTAGAAAGGGGAATGGGAAGAGGCCAACAATACATTTGGACTGCAGGCTAGAGACTGACTTCCCTACCAAGAATTGATAACAGAGTAAGAAAAAAAAAAGAACTGATAACAGAGTATAGGCAAACAGAAAGGGATTGGGGAATCCTAATTGAAAGACCAGCACTGGGTTGATCCTATACCAGAAGCTGCTGTATAAAAAGGGTAATTAGTAAAGTATATTAAATATTACATGATAACTACAGGAATCAATCAGAGGAGATTAGAAAAGATTTTGAAGAGAGACTGGATAAGCAATTCAGAAAGAAATAATGGGAGTATATTTCTATGTTTCCCAAATATACAACAAAGTCTAGAAGACTTAGGATTTTTGCTTGGATGTGTTTGTGTTTGCATAGGTATTTTTATACCCAAGCAAACTCCAAACAATTTTTCCTCAGATAGAGTGCAAATGCTGAAGAAGTGATGGGGAAGAAACAGGTAAATGGGAACATATTTTTTTGGGAGTGCAATGAGCTGGCAGGCTTTGAAAATCCCATGCAGACTACTGTTAGAAATACTGGGTGAGTAAATTAGTGTAACTAAGGAAATGTGTTTTTTAAGCTGGATACAGGATCTGAGTTTCCTAAACAATAGTAAGGCCTTGCTAAGTTTAATTCTGGAGGCTACCAAACAAGCAATTGCTATAAAATGGAAATCAAAGTCTAAACCAACTGTATTTGAAGTGGTGAATTTAGTAACAGAGATAAAAATGCAAGTGGGATCTTTTGAAAAGTGTGGGAGTAAATTACAGAGAAAAAATGGAATTGTGGGAACAATACATGCAAATAATGTTTTGCAGGAGGATTGCGGTTTAAAGGAAGGCAGGAATTGAGTGAGCTATGTAATATTGGACTGACAATGACTGTACAGAAGATTATATGTGATGTATGCATAATATATGAAACTGAGAATATGTCAATATGGGTTTGTCTTCATTTATAAAAATGCATAATCGTCTATGTCATAAGTGATGATTCAATAAAGATGATTAAGATTGGTAAAAAAAGTTTACAAAAATGCTGATCATATTCATTAGTTTTTATCTCTGTATATGTAAAATTTTTCTATCTGAAATGCAGAATTTTTATTACTGACAGAATTATATAAAGTAAAACTGTTTTTCCCTCATATAAATGGCATGTATGTGATTTGGTAAAACTGCTTTTCTCACAGTAACAGCATGTATTGGTAAAACTGGTGTCTCTGATACTGACAGCGTGATATTTTTAGGAATAGTATAAAAATTACAGATCCTGCAAATGCAGGAAGAAATAACAAGAATGTGCTTGCATGACATATTGTATTTTTAAATGACTAGCTTAACAGAACGGGCTTGTGTAAAACAAAAAGTAATATACTTCTGAATGTTTTCTAACACATGGCATCAACAATAGAGGCTTGTTGAAAAATTCTAAACAGTTGAATGTACACAGATATTTAAGCTAAAGGGAAATGGCTAACATGACAGAAAAAGTTACAACTATCCTATCAATGAAAGAACATTTTGGCATACTGAGAAATTACAGTTGTGTACACTTACCATAAATGTAGATGTTTGAGTGTATTCACTGTTGCAGTCATCACATTTGGGTTATTCTGCCAGGGGTAGTCCTCAGTCGGCCCGAATACCAGAGGCTTAGTATTTCTGCATTAGTTGCTGTCGCTCCAGGACTGACGTCAGGTTGTCAGTGGTATAAAAACAGGCAGCCGACGCCACATCAGTTTTTCTTGCCCTAACTGTCAGGAGCTCTCAATAGGGAGCTAGGTTATGGTGGAGGAACACCACCAGTAGAAGGTAAATACCAACATTTCCTTGAAAGGAAAGAGAGAGAGGACAATGGGGATGAAGGGAGGGGAAACCAGGACTGCAACAGTGAATACAAGTGAACATCTACATTTATGGTAAGTGTACACAACTGTACTATGTTCTTCGTGTTTCACTGTTGCAGTCATCAAATTTGGGTTGATTCCCAAAGTTATAGAAAAGGGTGGAGGCAGTCAAGAAGACTGGGGGCTGGGGGCTGGCTATGAAGCCCTGCAAGACTGTGGTGGCAAGGCCTGCCCTGGATTTGGAGAAGATAGGGAGGTGGTAATGCTTGTTGAAGGTATGAACAGATGTCCATGCTGCAACCTCCAGGATGTCCCTGGTGGGGACCCCTCTGAGAAGAGCTGCTGAGGTGGAGGTTGCTCTGGTGGAATGTGTCCTGACCTCCATTGGGGGTGTTTTCCCATGCTGTTTGTAGCAGAAATGGATGCAGTGTGCTATCCATTTGGAGATTGTTTGTTTGGATATGGCCTTGCCCTCTGCTCCTGCAGTGAAGCTGACTAGCAATTGCTTAATTTTTCTAAAAGATTTAGTCCTGTCCAGGTAGAATCTGAGCTGTCTGTGCACATCTAGAGAGTGCAGAATCCTTTCCCCCTTGTTTTGTGGGTTAGGGAAAAAGGTGGGCAAATGAATGGATTGGTTGAGAGCCACACTGGACACCACTTTAGGCATGAAGGATGGGTTAGTCCTGAGGGAGACCCTGTCAGCATGGAAAATGATGAAGGGCTCCACAGCCATAAGTGCTTGTAGCTCTGATACTCTTCTAGCTGAAGTGATGGCCAGAAGCAAGGCTGTCTTCCGAGAGAGAAATTTTAACTCTGCTGAAGCTGCAGGCTCAAAGGGGGGCAGGGTGAGCTTTTCCAACATAAAGTTAAGGTCCCAGGCTGGGGAAGGAACTCTTCTGGGTGCCCTTAAGTTGTTAGCCCCTCTTAGGAACTGCTTGATGAGAGGGTGTGAGAATAGCAGTGGCTCTGTGCTGAAAGGAGCAGAGATGGCTGCGGCCTGAATTTTAATAGAAGAGAAGGATAGACCCCTGTGTAGTAGGTCTGCCAGGTAATCCAGAATGAGAGGTAGGGAGAGCTGTGCTGTTCAAGTTCCCTTAGCCTGGGTCCATGTGCAAAACCTTTTCCACTTGTCAGCATAGGATGTTCTAGTGCTGGGGCATCTAGCCTCACGTATAACATCTAGAACTTGTTTACTTAGGCTGGCAACTTGAGGAGAGGTCAGGGAATAAGCCAGGCTGCCAGGTTGAGGGTCTGCAATTGGGGATGCATGAATTCTCCATTCCTCTGGGTCAGGAGTGCTGGGATCTGAAGTAGGTGCCATGGTGGCAGGGGTGACAGGCTGCGCAGCAGTGGGTACCAGTGCTGGCATGGCCACTCTGGGGCAATCAGGATTGCCCTCGGTTTTTCATCCTTTATTTTGAGAGCAGTACCCTTGAAACGAGGGGTAGAGGGGGAAATGCACAGACCTAGAGATTTACCCAATGGAAGGATAGAGCATCCACTTTCCAGGCCTTGCTGTGAGGTTCCCTGGTGCAGAATTTGCTGAGCTGATGATTGGAGTGGGAGGCAAAGAGGTCTACTTTCGGGGTGCCCCATTTTTGGGTTACAAGGGTGAAAGTTCTGAGGTCTAGCTGCCACTCATGTGGGTCTAGCAGGTTTCTGCTTAAGTTGTCTGCCACTGAGTTTAGAGAGCCTGGCAGGAATTGTGCTAACAGGTGTAGTTGCATGGCTGAAGCTGTGCGCCAAAGGGTCATGGTGAGCCTGCAGAGAGGATAAGAGCGAGTCCCTCCCTGCTTGTTGATATACCACATCACTGTGGTGTTGTCTGTTTTGATCAGTAGAGGCCCCGGGGAGAGTAGGGGTCTGAAAGATGTCAGTGTGTGCTAACAGCTAACATCTCTTTTAGGTTGATGTGCAGATGTATTTGATTTGGGCTCCATTGGCCCTGAATGCACCTGCCATCCAGGTGAGCACCCCAGGCATAGTCTGATGCATCTGTGGTGAGGGTCTGGGCGGTGTGGAGATGTGAGAAGGGAAGTCTCTTGTTGTGGTTGTATGCTGCTTCCCTCCAAAGAAAATCTTTCTTTAGACAAGGTATCATTGGTATAAGAGTTTCCAGGTCTTGAGAGTGCAGACACCAAAGGCTTTTTAGGTACCATTGTAGCTTCCTCATATGCAGTCTGGCATATGGAATGAGTAGAATGCAAGAGACCATGAACCCTAGAGCTTGCAGGATTTTCCTTTCGGATAACTGGGTTCTGGTGGCTAGTTAAGAGAAGCAGCCTGTCAGGTAGGCTTGTTTTTCTGGAGTAAGGAATGCCATCTGGGGTGCTGTGTCCAGGCTTGTTCCCAGGAATACAATTTTGTGTGTGGGGACTAGTTTTGATTTCTTTTCATTGATAGTATACCCCAGGGAGGTTCAGTAGGTCCTTTACAAAGGTCAGGTGCTGAAGCAGCTTTTCCTGACTGTCTGCCTGAATCAGGCAGTCATCTAAGTATGGGTAAATTTGAATCTGCAAAAAGCAATGGCGGGAGCCAGACATTTTGTGAAAACTCTGGGAGTAGTAGTTAAGCCAAAGGGAAGCATAGAGAACTGAAACTGCATAGATCCTGCCCTGAACGCAGGTATTTCCTGCATGATTCCCTGATTGGGATGTGTAGGTAGACCTCTTTTAGGTCTAGGGTGGCTAACCAAGAATCCTTGGAAAGCATACGTAGAAGCTGCTGGAGGGTGAGCATTTTGAATTTTGGTATCACCAGAAAGGTGTTTACAATGGATAGATTGAGGATGGGGCAACCATGTGCCATCTTTTCTGGGTACCAGGAAGAGTCTGGAGTAGAAACCTTGGCCAGTCTGTTCTGTGGGAACATGTTCTATGGCCCAAATAGAGAGCAGGGAAAGGACTTGCTTTTTGGCCTCTGCCCACTGGTTTGGAGGAAGATCTGGGAACCCTTTTGGGGTTGGCAGAGTGTGGAAATAAAATTTGTATCCCTGGGACACTATGTTGAGGACCCAGCGGTCGCTGGTAATGGTGGCCCAGTTACCTGCGTGGAAGGAGAGTTTTCCTCCTAGGGGCATGAGCAGGTGGGCAGAGGAAGGCAGTAAAAGTGTAAAGTCATTGTGAGTTCTTACAATAAGGGGGTGGCTTTGCACTCCCTGTTCTTGAAGAGGAGGAACTCCATTGTTTAGATTTCTGCATTTCCTGGGGCTGTTGTCTGGGGGGGGTCTGCTTCCCCTGGGTCTGGGCTGAACTGGCCTGGGGGGGCAGGAAAGGACCAGTGCTTGGAGGGGCAATGCCTACTGAACCTCGGTGGGTAAACATGTAAGAAGTCTTTAACTGTCTGCATAGATTTAGCTTTTTCTTCCATCTTTTTTAAGACCTCTTCTGCCTTGGTGCCAAATAAATTGTCTTTGTAAAAGGGTGCGTCCAATAATTTGGATTTGACATGTTCTGGCAAGCTCTGTTCCTTAAGCCAAGCATGCCTTCTAATGACAGAACTGGTGACTGCTGCCCTGCAAGATGCTTCTAGGGCATCAAAACCACATTATAAGGTGTGCTTAGTTACTTGACTTGTAGAATGCATTAACTCTTGTAACTCTTTACTTTCTGCACAAGCAGGAAAAGAAGACATTTTTTTGTTTAAGGAGTTCCATGGTATGTTGCTGATATTTCAGCATGTGGAACTAACAATTTAATGCTCTAATAGCAAGAGCAGCAGATGTGTTTACTTTTTTACCCCATTTGTTTAATGCTCGGGAATCCCTATCTGAGGGGGGTGGGATTCTTAGCTGAGGTTGCTTTGATTCCTTTAGGTTCCTGATGATGACCTCGGGGTCAGCAGTAGGATTTTTGAAAAGAAATTTGTGAGAGTCAGGGACTCTATAATACCTGTCAGGTTTCCTGAGAGCGGGAGGGAGGGTGTCAGGAGTTAAACTAGATTCCATGAAAACATCATCCACAACATCCAGGACAGGAGGAATGGCCAGAGGTCTGTGCTGTGGTAGATCTAAGAATTCCATGAGTCTCTGTTTAGACTGAAGATGGTCCTGACATTCCCACTGGTATGGTTTCCCCAAAGGAAAAGTCCTCAGGTGGAGAGGCTGAAGGGATGGATTCCTCTGCATCAGAATCCAGAGAGGGGTTGCATATCTTCATATTCAGATGCATCAGAGTCATCGGACTCCTGTTCAGATAAGATTACTGGGGACAAGTCTCTTTTTCTTTTGGAAGAGGTAGCCTGTCTTCCCCTAATAAGCATTATACAGTATTCCGCCATTTTAAGCATTTGAGACTGAGGCAAGAAAGTAGGTGCCTGAACTTGGGTCGTCGGTTTTTTGGGTGTGGTTCATACCCTGGGCCTTAGAAACTCGGTTGTTTACAAAAGAACTGAAGATGCAAAAGAAGTCATTGGTCTGTGCCGAGTATCGGTAGTACAAAGTACTTCCTTGGAAGCCAGTGCCAGCTCAGCAGCTTCGGACCATTCAAGGTCGAGACATCCACAGGATCCTTAGTCGAAGAGTCTCACGGCATACTCTCCGAAAGGGTCTCAGTAGCGGCCTGCAAATCCACAGAAGTGGGCATCACGGGCTGCAAAAGCGCCTCACTGAGGACCGGAGAACTGATGACTACCTTAACGGAAGCGTCTTCAGCAGTTTTGGACTTGTGTGGTCTGTCTCTGTCTTTATCCTTATGTTTTTTTGGAAGATCGGTAGTCGGATGGCTTACCGAAGCCATATCAGAATTTGAGGACTGAGAGCGAAAATATCTAGCTACAATAAGTGCCCGATGACATACAGTTCTGGCATTGAACAAAGCACAAAAGCGACAGTGGGGGACATCGTGGTCTGGCCCTAAACAGGTGATGCAGTAAGAATGGAAGTCTCGGTGTGATATTTGCTTTCCACAGGAGAGGCAATTGTTAACTTTTTCTGACATTGGTTAGAGCAAGAAAAAGGATCCCCAATGGGGTACTTAGCTTTATAAGACTTCAATTCGGAAATGAAAACTCAGGCAGTGGCCGACCGGCACTTGTGCGAACTGCTTCTGTGTTGGGCTCCTCGGCAAGAAAGACTGATGTAATGGCATTGGCTGCCTATTTTTATACCACTGACAACCTGACGTCAGTCCTGGAGCGACAGCAACAGACACAGATATACTAAGCCTCTGGTATTCGGGCTGACTGAGGGCTACCACTGGCAGGATAACCCAAATGTGATGACTGCAACAGTGAAACATGAAGAACATCTGATTTTTTTCTGGATGAGCAAGGGTAACACAGCAGAAAAGTTACAGACTATCAATGAAAGAACATTTCTGAAAGAACATTTCGGCCTGCTAAGAACTGTTTTTTGGGGGGGGGGGGGTTGAGATAAGGATACAGACAAAGAAGACTTCAGTACAGGAAAATAGTGTTTTTTATCGGACAAAGTTTTGAAACTATAAAAGTGGTTGTAGAATACTTTTGTGTGGACAGTTTGTAATCCAAGTCAGCCGAGGAAGTGCAGTGTGTCTGAAAGTATTCTATCTGTGTTATAAAGAAAAGGTTATAATCGCACAGTAGTGCTTGGTTGGCTTGTTTCAATAAATCTGTCAGCAATTACGAATATACAGCTGTACAGTCTTGTCTGTGTGACATGCTGTTAAATTCAATATAACAATTATTTGAAGTCATATTTTGAAAGTGTGTATGTATGTATGTATATGTGTGTGTGTGTGGGGGGGGGGGGGGGGAGTGCAGGTTAATCATATTGAAGAAGCCCATGATTACGGCAAAACCAATTTGTTCATAGCCTTGAGAGGAAAATAAAGATTACACTTTGTATGTTGGTTTGTTTTTTTCTGTTTTCAGTTATATATCTGAGACTAAACATTTACAAGTATCACACTTGAGGTTGTATTTCAAGACTGTACCTAAAATTGTGAAGTGCTTAGGGGTTTACTATCATGCAGAAATTAATTCCTCCTCAATGGTACAAGGGCAGGCAGAGCAAAAGAAGAGACTGCACTGAAGTGTCATGGTCATTCACAGGACTGGTGTTTGATCTGAGCTCTCCTTCAATGTTTTTTGCCATTTATGATTCTTCCAAAGACCTACAGTGACCTTGGTTTAGAACTTTAGTAATAAAAGCACGGATGAGAAGCTTATTTAGCTCCAGCTATGCACAGGTAACTATTTGGTCCTGTTGACCTTGACCACAGTTATACAGTGACATTCACTTCAAAGGCTACTTAGTTGCAAAGCAGTAAATTTTATTCTCAGCAGTCTGAAGGTTGTTTAGTATTTCTTTTTTTTTGGAAGACCCTGCAAAGATTAGCAATGTCTACTCTATATCAGGGAGTATTACACTTTCAGTTTGTGATGGTTTCTTTTGTGATAAGTCAGTTATTCTATGGCAGGATGACAAGGTAACCATTGCTTTTCAAATGGATTTAACTGCACTTGGAGAGAGTGAGGAAAGTGTCTAACAATATTTGAAAAGAGTACCAATGGCTTTTCATTCACGAAAAAGACTGTCTTTTTGTTATCTCACTGTACTGCAGTTTCAGCAATCATTTTAGAACCTTAAAGTGCATTTGCCTTCTGTCTAGTTTATGCTCTCAGGTTGTCATTATTTTTCCCCAGCAACCATAAACTTACTCTGAATGCCTATTTTTCTCTTTGTGCTAACAAGCCTTGGAAGTGAGGCAATCGGCTAAGCTGTACTGTTAAAGCAGAGGTTTCAGAGATCTCATCTCTGCACAAAAACCCAACCTCATTCTCAAACATATTCGGTTTCATTTTATACTTCATTTGCTTTCAGGAAAGTTACTGCCTTTTTCGCTGTGTGTCCACACTCACTGTTTATCTGGTGCTACAAACTGTGGTAATGTGGTGATGGAGGAAACAAGAAGGGCTGTAAAAAGCACAAAGACAGGGGAAATACACAACAATGCGCAGAACTTATTGTAAATGACATTGCTCACACTGAATGGACGCCACTGCCAACCTTTTGGCTGACAGGTTCAGCTCAAATCCCCCCCACTGACAGTCAGAAGGAAACAGCGCATATCACAATCCCTTGCAACCATTACTAGGGAACAGGGCATCAATGCACTTTCCAAGATCAAAAACACTGCATCAACAGGCCCTGTTAACAGCCCAGGATGTTTAATAAACAGCATGAAACATGAACTCTCTGGTCCACTTGAATCAATTTTCAAATGGAGCCTTCAGTCAGGTTTTGTGCCCAAGAAATGGAAGATGGCTACAGTCATTCCTCTGCACAAAAGAGGTCCAACCACTGATCCAAGTAACTACAAGCCCATAAGTCTTACCAGCCTAAGAATCATCATGAACATGATAAATGAGGACATAGGTAACCTGCAAACACATCACAGTTCGGCTTTGTTAAAGGAAGGCCATGCCTATGAAATCTAGTGGTTCTTTTTTTTTGGGGGTGGGGGGGTCAGCAAAGCATTAGATGAAGGTAAGACTGTGTGCACAGTTTACCTTGACCTGGCCAAGGAGTTTGGTACAATATACCACTCGGGCATTACAGACAAGCTCACTAATTTAGGTATAAACCCTTTTATCACCCAATGGATAGCCAACTGGCTCACTGATAGGACCCAGGAGGTGAAAACAGGTTAGGCCACCTCCATCAAGAGGTCAGTCACTAGTGGAGTCCCCCAGGGCTCTGTACTGGGTTCACTACTTTTTGGCATCTACTTCTCTGAAATGGAAGCAAATGCTGAAGGTCTGTGGTTTGCAGACATTGCATGCTGGGGGTTATCACTGACTCCCCTACAGACACTAGCATTCTTCAAGAAGGTTTATCTCCGATTAACATATGGTGCCAAATCTGTGGTCTTAAACTCAGTGCTAAGAAATGCATAATTATACCCTTTGGGCAGTCAACCATCCTGGTTAATTACAATGCTGATAATACACCCCTAAGAGTCGACCCAGTAGTCAGGGATCTGGGTACACATGTAGACTGTAGCTTTACTTTCGCCCACAACATGGCCACCAGTGGTAAGGAAATCCTTTTATTATGTTCAACTTATTAGTAAAGGCATGGCATCTAATTCCACTGCATTTCTCCCTTATTAGACTAGTCATAGAGTACAATGCTCCCTTTGGTATGTACCTGACCAGGCATATGTAGCAACTAGAGCAATTTCAGAGGTTCCTTACAAAAAGAATAGAAGGGCATAACAAACCTGCCTTATGCAGAGCACCTTAAAGTCCTTTCCCTCTACTCATTCTCCTATAGATTGCTGAGGGGTGATCTATGCCTGGCTTACAGGGCATCCACAAACCCCACACTTATAAATCTCCTACATATTTGTAAGTCAAAATATACCAAAAATACAGGGTCTAGGGACCTGAATTTCATCTGTGACTTAAACAGAACAGGCTTCACATTCGTGTGAAACTGAGTTCATCTGTTACCCACTTTAAGAGCAACCTTGACCAAAGGATGGGGAACAGGAAGTTTACACTGGGCCTGGCACCCACTTCCCTTGTGGACAGAGGTAGCTTATAAATGTCTGGCCCTCAATGTCCTACTTGGACATAGTATTACTGTCCTTAGCAAGCAAGGTATATTTTCAATATCTACTGAAAACATTCACTGGTGACTTAGGTGCAGCCCTGTTGTTAGCCATCTTAGCTGGTGCAAATTTTAACAAGGACCCCAACAATGTGTTAAAATTAAAGATGGCCCAGAATACCATATTTAAAGACAAATTATACAGCCTACAGTATAGCTTCTGATAACAATGAATGTCTCCAAACAATGTTACATTTAGTTCTTTATCACACTGAAAACATTTCCACATTCACCTGGAAATTATGCCCAAAACTCAAAACAGTCACAGCAGAACAGAAATGAGCACTTTCCTCTAAGCTCCACTCTTTAACTAAAAACTGCCTTTGTTATCCAACATAATTTCCTGCTTAGGCATTTTTACCAGTGCTCCATCCATGCTGATGGCTCCAACAATTAACTTGCTTTTAGAAAATGTACCTCTTTTTTCTTATGACGTTTAACAGTCATACACAATAACATTTGGGCTGACATTTGCAGGTTTATGGATTATCCTTGTGCTCCCTTATGTGCTAAGGAACTGTAACTACTGTTAGTCACTGAACACTGTCCCTGCCTCCAATGAGTGTTAAAACAGTTCAGCTAAGACATGCACCTTCTTGCAATGCACACGGTGACTTGCTGCTTTCTTAATCATGAGATTTCATCTACCACTAGCCTTAGTCTCTCTTGCACCATTCACATTTGGGATCTTTCCCTACTTGTCCTGAAATTAAAATCAGACTGTTTCCATTTTTTCTCATTACCACCAGCTGGAATATTTCGTGAGAATGTCCACCTTACCTTTGTCATCAGTGTCCCACTGCTCTCCTAGGGTTGACTGTATCCGCCCTTCTCTTGTCCTCCTTAAAAATGCATCTAATAAGCAAAATGAAAAAGAAAAATATTTTTGAAGTAAAACTTAATAAGTAATGATTTTTACATGGCAAAATTGCCAGCTACTCTAATGCCACTAATACAGAATGCCATGCAGGGTTTTCACAGCGGTGATGGGAATGAAAAGACTGGGATATGGAGGCTGGCTCAGAACAGTGGTAGGTATATACATTTTGAAAAAGGAAAATGATGTGGATGCATCACATATTTGGGTAAGCAATTAAGTGGCACAGATTAAGAAGGAGAGATGGGAACTGGACATGGCAGCTATATAAAGGGACACCAATTCAAGGTTGAAAGGTAAACTTGAAAAAATACTATGTCACAAAAAGGCCAGCTGGGATATGAACTGTGCCTGAGGCAGTGCTACCCTATAATTTGTTGAATGTGTTCAAAGCTGTTTGGGACAGAGACAGGAAAAAAATGGACAAGGGTAGAGAACTAGGATGCATGAGGGATATCTGCAACACCTCAGAACACTCATAGATCCCTGGGGATCTGTCAACATCATCATTCTGTGTGGTATAAGAATGTAAGATAAGCACATAATCAATAAACTATGGCAAGAGCTGTTAACAGAGCAGCTCTATAAAATAAAGGAATCTCATTTATACATTCACTATAGAGTGTCTCTGTACAGCCCCAATGAGGAACCCAGAGGTCTCGCCCAAACATATGAAGACACCACAAAGGAATTCCACTGCAAAACACCAAAGTTTATTCACCACAGCACACTCGCAATAAAAACATGCATAGATTAGTTGAGCTCAATTTGAAAAATAACTCATGCACTTTTGTCCCTATACTAAATGGGACTTCATCAGAATCTAAAATCCCTTACTGATTACACAAATATATAAGAAGTAAATACATAAAATAGCCACATGACCAACATGTACCCTATCAAATTAATATATAAATAAATCAAACATTTAAAGGAACCTTGTATAAACTATAATATAAATATCATCAATAAAGGCAAGTGGAAATATGCTCTAAATAAAATGAAGAATAAAAAAGCTGGATATACCTAACCAAATTTGCCTACATAAAAATAAGTTAACAAATGAGCTTTTCAGTAGTGCCTCAAAGCAAAATACATGAATACCAAATATGTTAAATAGTGCATTGCCCATAAATGTAAAATGTAAAATATTTAAGCAATAATTGACAATGTGGTGTGGTGAAGATTTACCTACGGTTGGTGAGGTTTAATCACGAGGGTGAAGCCCGGCCCGAGAGATTAAATAAAGCCAACCGTGGGTAGATTTCAATATACCACAACCACGGAGTCAGTTATTGCTATTATACAATGACATTATTTAAGAAAAAAAATACTTACTTTTCTTAAATAATGTCTTTGTAAAATGGCGCATTACTGTTCTTCCTCCGGTGGTGGTATATGCTTCCTTGTGTTGATGTACTGTGCATGCGTATGGGACTTGCGTTCCTACGCATACCCAGTACATCAATGCTTTGAAATGGAAGCAACTGAGAAAAAAAAGTCTCCATTGCTTCATTTTTTTTTTATTTTTTTTTTTATTTATTAAAAAAAAGTTTTTTGGACACTTTATACAAACGGAAAAAAGTCTGGGCGACCGGCCCTTTTTCAATTGGTATATTGTAGGATTTACAACGGGCATGCTGGCCAATCAGCATGCATGTTTTGGAATATTGATGGGGGGGGGGGGTCATTGTATAATTATGAATATCCAATTTAACAATTTAATAAATAAATAATGAATATACTCCTATAATTTAAAAAGTATATTCCTGTGCATCGTAAATGAAATATAAATATATTAAATATATCTGAATGTTATACATATGTTTTATAAATATAGTGTTAAAAAAATATATATAAAATGGAAAATTAGTCAAGTGTAGAACAATGCATTCTAAAAATTCACTTCCATCAAGAAAACTAAGAATCATAACTTTGCTGTCCTTAGCTTCAGGACTGAAACAATAGATGTGGTATCATAAACACCAGGGGGCATAGTGGCTTTCAACTTTAATTGCTAATATAATTCCCTATACTCAGTTTTAGTTTCCCTCAAATAAAGCTTGCAAAATGAATAATATTTTGAAGAAAAAAGAAAATTTGTCTCCCAAGACCACATAAGATTCACATAGCAAAGGACACATGACACTCCCATAGCTACACCTTCAATTTGTTTATACGTCTCACCTTCAAAAAATGAAATTACTGGAAATCTGACTACTGTGTAAAAAAGGAACCCTACTTAAGGCATCATTAAATAAGTCCAAACCCTGGTTCTTAGGAATACAAGTGAACAAATCCACAACATCTTGTTGTTGTTCTTTCGGCTTTTCCCGGTTGGGGTTGCCACAGCGGAACTCCGGTCCACTAATGATTGGCAGTATATTTTTAAGGTGCCGAGGTGCCAGCTTGATGCCCAACCTTCAACGAAGGCACGCCCATTCACGCATGTCTTTCGAGCTCCATTCGACCGCAGGGAGGACATGCAGACTCCACACAGAAGGCGCTCCAGCCGAGAATTGAACAGGAGAACCTCTTGCTGTGAGGCGACAACGCTATCGCTGCACCACCGCTTATGCAACAAATCCACATCATCTATTACACCTGATTTAGGGGATGAGCCCTTCTTTTTTCTTACCAACAAATCCACAACATCTATGGTAAGAAAAAAGAAAGGTTCATCCCCTAAATCAGGCGTAATAAAAAAGCCCCACAAATATTTTAAAATAGATAACCTGCTGAAAAAAGGGATTAAAATAACCTGTCAATATATACCTTGAGTGTATAGGTTTTTGAACCTTGGGCAGATACAGAACTTTTGGGATCCTAAATAAGGAAGATATAAAGGGCATTTTGTTTGACAAAAAGTGAAAAGTCATATAAGGAGTTAGACATAGTACCTTGAAACTGACAATCCTCATAAAATAAATCAATCTTTTGATAAAAGATATTAATTTCATTCCGTGATACCACGCTATAAATATTATTACATAAAATATCATGCACACGTCCAATACAATCAATAGTGTCAAACAAAACTACTCTCCCTCCCTTATCTGGTTTCATGACTCTAATATCTCTGTTAATCATGAGTGAATCCAACAATTTTTTCCCCCGAATTAGGGTTCCAAATATCTCTGTAGGAGTGCTTTGAAAAATGGTTATGAATATCAATCTCACATGCTTTTTCAAAAGCTAACACCAGAGGATGTGATGAAGGGTTACAAATATTTTGTTTCTTAAACTGATTTGTAACTGGTGTGGATTTGCCATCAAACTGAATGGCTAAATTCAGCTTCTCAGTGTAAAGCTTTATTTCCATTAAAAGATCCACTATATTCATGGATTTACTAGGAATAGAAGTGAATCCTTTTTTAAAAAGGTGAAAATTACCTGCACTAATCTGTACAGAACTGTAATTAAAACTTTAAAATGATCACGTTAATAAGATCCCCCCATACTCAGATATTATAAAATCCTGCTTAACACTACTATGAGCCTCTATTTCCTTTGTTTCCCCCATCCTGTTGCCCCAACTGTTGCGATGAGGTCTCAAAAGGGCAACCCAATCAGAATGGGTTGAAACCCTGTGCCAAGGATTGCCATTTTGTTGATTGGACTTCCTTGCTATCCTCCTGAGGGGGGATACTCCAGGGTCTGGTGTATAATGTGATTAATGATTATCAGAATGCATACCAGACTCCAAACCACCCTATCCACCTCATTCAGTAGGTCCTTAAGTGTTTCCACCTCAAAAACAAGATTATTGTCATTATAATTGCAATAAACCTTATGAGGCCATACCACTACTATTAGGAGGCCAATAGGCTGTATTCTCCTGATAATCCCTTGCATTTTTTTCCAGTTTTTTCTTCTTTCTATTTTTAATAATTTCCACTTGCCTATCAATCCTGCTAAAAATACTATCATATTTCAACTCGTGCATTAAAAACAATAAATCTTGTATGAAATGATTTAAATCATTAATTTCCTCTAATAACTCAGAAATAACATTATCATTAATGTTTTATCATGACTTGCAACAATTCTAAACCTTGTTCATTAAACAGAAAAGGCAACTTATCGAAAAATTCAGAATCATGCTTAATCCCCTTGGGAAACTTAGCATATTTTAGTCTCTTGGGCACCCAGTTATGTCTCATTCATTAAATGAAAAAACAGTTATCCAACTGTAACTTTTTACTGTAGTTTATTTTTTCTCCAAAATCTCCAGATTTACTTCAACTGTACAAATATCAGTCACATTAGATAAAGGAATGCTTCCTGGTAGGGAGCAGGATCTGCATACCCAGTCATTAAAATCAAACAAAATGCTCTGAGAACCAACCACAAGAAGGTCCTTATTGATTAAAAGATGAACAATCATTCAGTGAGGGCTAACAGGTAAACAGCCTCCTCTGTTAAAACACTCAGCAGAACGTAAAACCTTCTTATCAGCATTACGCCCCATATGGGAAGGATGGGTTGACTGCATCAACATTCCCTTTGGCACAAACAATGCCCCCCTCACACTATCAAATCAACAACAATACCCTAAGTGCCCATGAAGTGGTAAGGGACCTGGGATCACAAGATGACTGCAACCTTAACTTCGACCACTGTGTCTACTATAGTAAGGAAAGCTTTCTATGTAGCACAATTGATTAGTAAAGGCGTCGCCTTGAGAGCAAAAGAAGTCTCTGTTTGGCATGTACCATACTAAGCACCTGCAGCAATTAGTGAGACCTCAGGGGTTTCTAACAGAAGATCAAGGGGCTCCATCCAGCATGTGCCTTAGACAGTCTGAGTAAAGTCCCTTTCACTATACTCTGTATTGTACAGATTTCTTAGGGGAGACTCATGCCTGGCCTACAGAGCAATCCAAAACCCAAACCTAATGAACTTGCTGCATATTTGTAAATCAAATGGGTCTAGGGCTACCACTTCCAGGGACCTAAATATGGCCTGCAACTTAAAATAGGACATGCTGGAGGACAGATTTATCTCCCAGCAACTGCCGCATCTTTGGAACAGGCTACCAATTCATGTGAAACAGAGCACCTCTATGACACTGTTCAAGAGGAACCTAGACGAGTGGATGGGGCACCGTAAATTCTTACAGGGAATACAGCCCACAGCTTCCCTGGAAATGGGTAGTCATCATTAAATGCAATCTTGGGTACTGACTAGCATATCTATGGTATTACATTGGGATGAAACGGCTAGGCTTAAAATGACCTCCAGGTCAATAGCCTAGTTATCTCTCCTATGATATCTCGATCAGAAATATGAGTTCCATAGAATGAGTCTGAAAGTTGTGTGTTCAAATGTTGTGTTAGGGAGTTAATTGTTCCAACAACTTTGTTGAATCACTCGAACCACTGAAACAACTACAGCATAGTGGGCTTAACACTCTACCGCTGGGTGGTAAACCCAACAACCCAGAAACAGTTTACTGTATGGCCTCTGGTTCAATAGTTTAGGCATAGACGAAAAACAGATGAAACTGTCTCTGTACAGCACTTATGCACACACCCTGCAGAGCCCTTACCAATCCTGCCTAGCTAATGTTCCTTTATTAATATTCCATGCAGAACTGGTACCGATCTACTGTTTTTGCTTCTAATCTAAATGACAGACTCTGCTAGGCTGCCACAAATTTTATTTAATAAAGTAGTACTTTTCCCACATATTTATTACACATCACCATTCAAACTGTATCATGTGCAACTCTGTTCTGGTACTCTTCCATTTGAATGAGGTGGGTTGACTACATCCATTTCAACTGTTTTTGTCTGACACATGCATGTTTTGATTACTCACTTTTCCCCTTATTAATGCTTCTGTAGAAGGGTCTTCTGCACTGAGAAGGCTTCAGGTATTTCACACCCATGATGCCTCCCCTTTAGATGAAATAGAACCTCATTGGTTTTCCCATCACATTCATGAACTTCATTACAACTAATACGTCAACACATGCAATAACTGAAGGGTCCCATGCCCACTTAATGACAAGTGCCTCTTCATCAAATGTGCAGCTTGTGTTTTGTGCGCTTGGGGCATCATTTTACAAGACTGAACTGGGTATGTTCTTTCACAGCTGTACAGATTTCCATAATCTATATGTTCTATCCATCCTTCCCAATTGTCTTTAATGATCATCCATCATGTAATGCCCGCTCTCCCCTTCACTTTCCCTGCTTCCCATTTACATATCTGGAAGAAATACTGGCATTTTAGGTATTATTTCTTCAGAACTGCACCACTGCTCACTCACTTTTTTATTTACTTATTTTTATTTTTCTTGGCATAATACCCTGTATTGGCATAATACCTTGTATTAAACATTATGTTATGTAACCACTACATTACACAATGCTTCCTTTTGCAGGCTTGTCCCTCAGTGACAAACTCAGTCTGACGTTTTCCTTTCACAGTTGTTCAATTGATTCATACAAAGGTGGACATATTTATACGTTTGTGGTGCCCTCTCCTGTTTTGCCTTTCTGTGTTCTAACACCCTAGCAGTATCCATCCCAATGAACATCTTCTAAGGTACAGCCCAATGTTCTAAAATCCACTCTTCTACGGCTTTTCACCCTAGAAGTCAGATGGTTATAATCTGTTAAGCTGTGTTTACTGTGCTCAGCAGTTCCTCTAACTATGGTTTCACCAAGTGCCACGTTCAGCTTTACTGAAAGACAATGCACAACTGCCTTTGTAAGGAAAGCTGTCCCAGCACCTGTTCTAAGGACCATTCAGAGTGTTTGTCTTTTCCTGAAGCCATGTACACTTTGTTAGTTTTCTTCTGGCATTCATAGAATATTCATGACATTTATCTCTCTTCTCACATATAACACCATCTTTTCTATTTACTTTTGTCTTCTGACTACATAAAACTTTGCCATTAGTATAGCTTAGACACACTAGTCAGTACAGCACCGGTCCATTTCAGTCATAACATCACAGCATGCCTCGGTATGATGAACTTCCAGTGTGTAATTTTATTTCTCAGACTCCTGTATAATTTCAGCATTTTCTTCTGCCTTGTTCACTGCAATGACGCCCCTCCACTGCCTGTTGTACTCAATGAAAACTCTATGACTGCCTATTTCCTTGTTACAATCAATAATCTATCTCCTTTACCTTTATTTATTTTTTTCTTGTTTTGATTACTTTTGCCCTTTGGCTTGTGAGTGCCATTTTCTTTGTGTTTACACTGCGGCAGTCTTCTGTCATCACCACCTTGCGAAAAGCAGTTACTGTTTCATTACACTGAGTATGTAAAGATTTACACCACATCTGAAACACAGTTTGAAGACACCGATTCTACCCCAAACTTACCAAAGCTTACCTCCTTTCAGTGTGTTATGCCAAATGGAACAAGTGGCGCTGGCTTAATATTAGCACAAGACTTCTTAAAACTAAGACTAACTGGAAAGAAATCTCACAGATGGAACTCTTACATATACAACTGCAAGAGATCAATCAGAATTCAACATTAGAGTGTATAACAGACTGCTTTACGTGCTACTGCAGGCCATGCAAATTACTTTAGTCTTACTACTGCAACCAAAAACAATAAACAATAAAACTATCTTAGTGGAGGGACTTCAGTCACCCAAACATATTAGCAAAAATTACCATAAAAACAATTAACACACAAAATAGTACTGGATTTCATTAATCAGCACAGATTACAGCATGGTTTTCAGTGCCAAATCAAGGACAACAAATTATTTGATAACGTCAAACTGTTTCTAATCAATCTACCCACCAGTCTTCACTTCACTGCTAAACACTGGCCATAACATTATTGTATTTAAACTTAGAATTGGCACTGAAAACTGGGGAAGGTCCTGGAAGGGGAAATCCCAGCCTCAAATACTGATAATCCATGACTAAATGATTTAAGATGTAAAACTTCCAGCAATCAAGGTAGTTAGCTCTGGGTTTTGGCCAGTTATCCTGGTCTGTTCCATAGACCCGATCAAAAGGTCATAGACCTTGCCAATCTCAGGGGCAGTAGAAAACTGTTCCCAATTAAATACATCCATAGATTTAGCCAGCATTTGGGAAAAAGAAACATCTGTTTGGGTTCTTGTATCTATTCATCATTAGGGAAACCGAATAATCCAACTCAGATAGGTCAGAACCCTCTGACATATGAACCCTTCAAAATCAGGATCCATAGCAGAAAGACTGAAGGTAGAAGCACTGGTGTTACTATTAACCCGGGTATGCACCCTGCAATCAATTGCTTGTACAATGGATCTAGCAATAGCCACCATCTAGAGAAAACTGAAAGAGACAGCTGGTCAACTATATGGTGGGTTTTATTTTGCCTCTTAGCATGCACTACACTAGTGGGAGACTCCCCAGGTGGAAACTTATCAACCCTGGCAATGGATTCTCACCCCTGACTTTCCTTGCTCCAAAAGAATGTGATTTTCCTGTACCTGAACCAGTCAACTCAACAGCCACATGGGATGTGTCTGGCTCTCCTGTCATGCACAGTTATGGTACAAAAAACACAGCAGGGGACCTGGAGGTAAAAAAAAATAAAAAGGCGAGTGGTCTGACAGCCTGCTGTTGGCTGAGGCTACTGCAAAGTCAGAAGCCATGGGCTGAGGTACATTTTTTGTTTTATTTTTATGTTTTTTAGGTAGATGGGGGGCACAGTTGCAGAGTCTATCAAGACAGGATAATTGCTGAGCATAATAATAGCGGAAAGCAACCCCAAGTTGGAGCTGGAGGCATCCCTCCTCCTTTGGCTGTCTCTACTCCAGGATGAGCGCAGTATCTGCTGGATCTGGAAGGCATTGGAGCTCTGCTTTGAATGGGTTCCATTCACGTGATTGAAAACCGAAAATACCGAAACCCAAAATGTGGAAACCTCACCATATTGAAAATTTAAATTTGACCCTTCTCCATTGTTATGCGATCCTGGAGATGATGTATATAATAAGCAAAAGGTGTTGAGGGGGTGCAAGGAGGGTCTTGCTTCTTGCATTAAATAGGTTTTCAATATCTTGAGTTTTCTGTATTATGACTTGTATCCACCTTGAACTGCCATTCAAGCTTCGACTCTTGTTGTGATACTCTAACCTATGCCAGGGACTGCATGGAAGATCCTTCCATCAGTCACCACAAGAGTAGCCCTTAATTACTGCCATCATTTCTGGTCACAAGGCAGGCCAAAATCTTCTTTCTATGGCATCATCAAATGGCAGGGTTGAATCGCTGGCATTTACCAAAGTGCTTGGTGGCATTCCCCTGCCCAAGACAATAAAGGCAATGCCAGTGGTAGTCATGGCTGGTAATTTGATGGCTAGACACTTTGCTGATTCATCAGACATGATTATTTAATTTATTTACATATTTGATAACCAGGTAGGTGGACTAATCTACCATCCCTTTTCAGCTATGGTCCTGGCCAAAGATATTATAAACAAAGAACCATGAGTAACACAAAAATGTTGGGTACAAGCACACTCAGGTCATCATCATCATATCAGTCCCCCCTCTTCTCATTTTTTTCTGCATGGAGTTGGGGTGTCTTGTCAACTGTCACCACCTATCTCAATTCACTCCCACTCTACTATCTTCTTCAACAGCCATGCCTGACTATCATAGGTCTTTCTCTCATACAATCCATCCATCTCTTGGCTGGATGTCCTTGTTTTCGCTTACCTACTTCTTGTTTCACTACAATCTTTTTCACCAAACTATTGCCTATTTTCCTTCATGTGTCTGAACCACTGAAATCTATTCCCTCTGACCTTCTCTGCAATGGAAAGTAGTTTGGCTTCTGCTCTGATGTTGTCACTTCTTCATCTGTAATGTAGTATGCATAATACTACCTATTTCAAGTGCTTCATCTTTATCACCTCTAGATTACTAAATGTTAGAAACTGTTACTGAGCTGTTCCCTGTGGTCTGCTGGTCCAGGGTTTGATTCCCTCAGCCTCTACTACCTAGGTGACTCTGATCAAGTCCTGGGCTGAGTCTGAAAAGGTCTCAGGAGATCAGTGCTCTACCCTGTAAATAAATACATATATAAATAAATTCCTCATCTGCTTTGATTTTACTGCTCACGTTTCTGTACCACTGACACTGTGCCGGATGGCTGCAGCACCTCTGACTCTGGCTTTGACATCTTCATACAGATTTCCCTTCTCTACAATCACCCTTCCAGATACTTCAAGCTGTTAACCTGTTTGACTATTTTCCTTTCTGTCTCAGTTTTCACCTTTTTCTGATATTCCCCATTTACTACCATGACAATTGTCTTGTCAGTACTCTGTTTCATCCCATATGCCTTCAGGTTTGCATTCCTCTCCCCTACCATTTGCTGAAGTCCTTGTTTAGAGTCTGTTTGTTATGGTGCATCCTCTGTATACAGCAGCTTTGTTTATTTGACCCCTCCGGCCCGCTTGCTAATGTAGTCCATCACCATGAACAGCAGCTGTCACAATCTGAACTCTGATACACACACACTCCCAATGGAAACCCTTCTGTGAGTCTGAAAATTGTTTGTACTTGTGTCATTGGGGCCTTGTACACAGCCTACAGTAATTCTACCAATATTTGTGGGACTATGAACCATCACAGGACTGGTCAAATCAGCTTTCTTGAGACCTTGTTATATGTCTTCTCCAAGTCTACGAATGCTTAATTGGACGCTTTTCCTCATCTCCAGTTTCTTCTCCACTATATGTCTCACTGCACACATTGGATATGTTGTGCTGCATCCTTATCTGAATTCAAACTGCTCATATTTAATCTTACTTTCTACTACTCTGCTTATTTATTCATAAAATCACCCTCTCCAGCGTTTTCATGCAGAGAGACAGAAGTCTGATACCTCTGTAGTGCCCACAGTTGTGTATATCCTCTTTGTTCTTGAACATTGGCACTTGTATGCTTATTCTCCAGTCATCAGGGATACGCCTTTCTCTCCATATTGTTATGAATACACTCAGGAGCCATTTCTCCAATACTACACCCAACATCTTGATCATATTTGCCATGACTTTATCTAAGCTTGCTGCTTCCCCCTAACTTAATTTCTCTTAGTGCTTTTTCTTACTTCTTCTACGGTGGGTTCTTCTTTCTCTTTCATCACAGGCTGTGCATAGGGCTATACAGCTTCTGTGTAGTTTTATTCATTCAGAAGTTAATGGCAGTACAACTTCCATCTGCATTCGTGTCCTGTGGATTAATAAGCAGAATGTTGCTGGCATCCCTTATTAAGGGTGTCTGATAACTATCTTATTTACTGAGCTGTCTTTGCTTTGCAACCTGACAGAGTTTCTCTATGTCATCTGCTGATTCAGTTTCCTGAAGTTGGTAGTGTCTCTGATGCCCTGTTCTTTGCTATTGCAACTGCTTTCTCATATTCTTTCTTAGCCTAGTCCATCATTTCTATCTCCCATGGTTTCCTGCACTCCTTCTTTCTTTTGATAACTTCCTGGACACCTGCATTCCACCACAGCTTTCCTATTCCAACATATTTCTTTACCTGGCTCAGCCTCATATCTCTTCTACAGACTTCATAAAGGCTGTTTTGAGATGCTGCCATTCTTCTTCAGCTTTACCTATTACGTCTTCTTCCTGAGGTGCTACAGCTCTGAGTATTTCCTTGAACTCTTGTGCTTTCATGCCAGTCAACTTCCAGGTCTTCAGTCTAATCTCTTTTGACCTTACAGCCTTCTTTGACCACTGCTTACAGCTGATTGTGGCCACCAGTGGTTTGTGTTGTGGGTTGAAGGTTTCACCAGGGATGACTTTGCAAATTCTACTTCTATTTCAATGCTATAAGGAAGTCCACCTGAGTTGTATGTTGACCACTCTTGTTTGTAATCTTGTGACTGTCTCTCTTGGTGAATCATGTGTTGGCCCCCATCAAGCCATTTGCCAGAAATTAGACTGGCCCCTCCTTCTTTATTGCTGCTCCACCCATGTGGACCTTGGCAGTCCTCATACCCTGTTCTCTCTTTCAGTATTCAGGTCTCCCATTATCAGCACTAATCCATGTTATCCTGCTTTATCTAAACAGGTTCTGCAACTGCTGCCTGAATGCACACTTTTCCTCCCCTCACAGTCCTGGTGTAGGGCCTAGGCTGAGATTATGAATTCTGCTCTAACTTTAAACTGGAGTCTGACTGTCATGCATCTATCACTAATTCTGATGACATCCCCCACTGCCTTTGAAAGACTCCCTCTCACTACAATTCCCCACCACTTTTTTTAGCTTGTCTTCCCCCTGAGTAGTAGATTCTGGATATGCTAGAAACTGTAAAGTCATATGTTACTATCTAAATATTTTTCCGAACCACCCCTTTCTACATCTTTTTTCCCAATTAACAGAATGGTCTACTTCATCTTGGTCCAGATTTTGAGCAGTAGATACAACTGTGTTTCCATTTTGGAAAAAAAAATGCCAAATGTTGGACAGCATGAAATCTCATTTCTTCTGCATGACTACAGAGAGAATTAATACCCCAGGACCAGAAAATGGTTATTCTGAAGCAAGGAAGAGGGTCCGCTTAAAAATAACAAAATCTCACAGCTAAAATGCTGGGGTAGTACAATGGTACAGCAGTTAGCATTTCTGCCTTACGGCACATGACTCTCCAGTCTACTGGCTGGGGTGTGTTCTGTGCAGAGTCTGTGTGTCCTTCAAGCATTATTGTGGACAGTCAACAGCTGCTTTGCTTTCATCCCACATCCCATAAAAAGTAAGGTAGCTGAACAATGATTCTCTAAATTGCCTGTGTGTGTGTGTGTGTGTGTGTGTGTGTGTGTGTGTGTGTGTGTGTGTGTGTGTGTGTGCATGCCTGCATTTGTGCTTGTGTACGTGTCCCGGGGTAGATCAGGATACTGTTCAGAATTAGTTTTCTGCATTCAACCTGCTGAGTGCTGGATAGGTTCCACTTCTCCTGTGACCATGAAAAAGCTAAAACAGGTATCACAGTATGAATTAAGTTACTGTGTTTACCAAATGGTACTCTATCCATCCCAAGGAGCCTAGTTAGCTACAAATCCACACAGACTGCTCAGAAGACAGTCCAGAGCTTATCTAAGCAATCATGTTGGTTTGTGATTGATTCTGCAGTTTTCTAGTATGAGAATACTTACTTTAAGTTATACTTTATTTTTACCACTATTTTTCACTGTTTGTAGGAAGAAAGGGATAGCCTGTAGACAAAAAGATTTATGTTGATTTACCCTCGGTTGTTTTACCTTTAATTTTCACTCTCTGTTGTCAAAAAGGGATAGGTTTTAGACAGGCAAACTCTAGCCATCCCAAGAGGCCTAGTCAGCTATAAATTCACACTAACTACAGATAGGACAATTCAGAGCTTATCTAAGCAAGCCTGTGTTGAGCTGTGTCTGACTGTGCAGTTGCCTGGTAAGAGAAGATTTATTTTGATTTATATTTTATTTTTACCACTGTTTTTTCACTGTTCTTAGGAAGAAGGGATAGCTCGTACACAAGAACATTTATCAAAATGTTGGTCTGTAATTTACTGATCTTTACAGTTTAAAAAAATGTGCAAGTGATAGTGAGAAAGGTATTCCAGCTTTTGTATGACTTTCATAACTGGTTCAGTCAGCGCAACAACTTTATTCTACTTAATTTCATTTTTAGTTGTATACTGTCTGTGTGATTTTGATTATCCTTTTCTTTTAGAATTCTTTATTGATATGAAGCAGGAAATGGATTCCTTAAATGAGTATGCCATTAATGATTTACTAAAGCACAAGTATCTTTTACAGTTTACTAAATACTACATATATTTAAAGGTAACACTTGATAATACTGGTGACCTGTCTTCCTCATGTCAAAGGATGGATGATTTGCTTACCATTCTTAGTAGAAAATCTAGACTTACTGATGACGATTGCACTTGTATAACTGGCACAGCTTGTAAAACTGTTGTTACATACATTAATGACTGGACTGATGCGATAAATATTGCTAGGCAAAGCGCAAACAGAACACATTAGAAAGGAAGTATCTGTTGTCACAAAAGTTAATTCAACCCTTACTGAACAAGATAATACCACTTACAAATTTGGAATTCTGGATACAAGTATTCAGCAATCTGAGGACTCAGAGCATATAGAAGGAAATAAAAAAATTGGAAAGAAAGGAAGGTGCTCACAACAAATAAGGAAGAAAAAGAAACTGATTAATGTCAATAAAGCAAAGAGAATACATATTAAAAAGGACACTGCTCTGTTATGTTAACACTCAGATTACACGGAATTATGACATTTTTCTAAAAGAAAACCTTCAGTCTACAGAAGAAGACATCATTTTTTCCAAAAGAAAAGGTAGAAAAAAGAGACATTGGGCAGGTGAAAAGAAATAAAAAATTGGGAGGAATAAAGAAAAACATTACTGTAAAAAAAAAAAAAAAAAAAAAAAAAAGCGGAGAAAGACAAAAGTTGAAAACATGGCTCAAGCTGTGGATGTACAAAAGCCACCTGTATGAGAATTGTACGCTTGCAAATGTAATAAACAATGAAAACATAAGGATTAATAAGACTAATGGTGATGAAGATCATTCCTTTCTAACAACTGATAGAGCAGATATTTCTGAATTAGAAATTGAAGATTTTTTCAAATATGTTCAGAAAAGATATTCTTGTAATTGGTGATTCAATTATTAGGGGAACTAGTACTTTCATTTGCAGAGAGGATAATGAATATCAAATAGTGTGATGCTTGCCAGGAACAAAAACTAAGGATGTGAGAAAGACTTCAGAATGCCTTAATGAAATGAAGCATGAATCTGTATTTTATTCATGTTGGTAAAAATTACCTCATTCACAAGGACTCTCTGAATGTTATTACGGAACTTAACAGCCCTCTTAGTTGGCACAGTTTGTACAAGTGTCAGGATGTACTTTTCACAAATCACATACAGAAAGGAGAGTCAGGTCAATGCAAATGAAAAGTTTTTTAGGGTAAACTACATGAAAAAACTGCCCCGTTTAAAAAAAAGGGAAGTGTGTATAGTATCCAATTCTAACTTTGGGCACATGTGTTTAGAAAGGATGGCGTACACACTTCCAGATCAGGGAAAATAATTTTTGCAGCTAATATTTTGCAATATTTGGCAAACAGAAGGCAAGATTTTTGCCAGGTCAAAAATTTAACAGTTCAAAGTCAGCAACATCTGATGCATTTGTGATGGTTGTTAAGGCTAGAAGCATTAATAATAATGTTTTTTTTTTTTACTGGAAAACTTGCTACATTCCCGTAAGACTGATGTTGTTATTGTTTGTCAAACATTGGTAAACAGCAATGTCTGGAAACCAGTTCTGTCAGGGTACAAATGTTTTTACTGTAACAGACAGTCTAGCAAAAAAATCAGGTAGCGGTGTTACAATAAAAATTAAAGATTGTTATGAGACCTGTGATTATTACATATTCAATACTATAGCTTGTGTAACTGTGACAATAAAGATAACCCTGGAACATATAACAATTGCCAGAGTGTACAGACCACCAATGTCAAGTGTTGATGACCTAGAAGAATTCATACATTTCTTGCATGAAACACAGGAGGGAAGAACAGTAGTGGAAAAGGGCTTAAATTTACCAAATTGGAATAATATTGAATCAACAACATTACTAAGGAAATTATTTACAATGTATGTTCAGGGATAACAATTGCTTCAGATAGTAAAAAAGCCTAGCAGGAAATGGAACACACTAGATATTGTTTGTGTTCCTAAAGAAATTACTGTAACTTCACCTCAAGTTTTACCATTGTTGATGTGCAGCGATCATGGGGTTATAAAGGTTAATTTCTTGCTAGATAATTTTGCGAAACAGAAATATAAACCAATGCACAAAAGATTAATAACAGATTACACAGAAGCAAAATAGTCACTATGTAAAACTAACTGGACTTATGCTTTCAGTGGAAAAAGTGCAGAAGAAATATGGAAAATTTTGAGAGAGAAATTGAATAAAAAAAATGTTTAACATCAGGCTCTAAGCACACAATGGCAGGAGGATATATTTCCATAAGAATAAGATACTTTATTAAGGCCAGAGAATAAAAAATATAAGAAATGGAAGAGGTTGAGTTATGACTTTGAAAACTAAATAAACAAGCTGAACAGCCAAATTAAACATAGTGTGAGACAAGATCAAGAAAGAATGGAAGACAATCTATATAAAGATAATTGAGCATAAAAGGAAACCATTTTATAGATACATAAGATGTAGGAGTAAAGACAAAGAGTAAACTGTGTAGAATCTACAATTTATTCTCAGACACAACAGATTATAGATATATTTACAAAAATTTATGCAAAGCAGTTTGGCTCCATAAAGGGGGTGATAAATTGTTGTAGTGACATCCAGATAATCTCAGACAATGAAATCAAATTTGATTATACTGATAAAGAACTATGCAAACTGATTCCAAACAAAGCACATGAAGGAGATGGAATTAACAGTAATGACCTGAGAACACTTCAGCATGAACTTACATTACCAACAAATCTGTTACTTACTAGGTCATATAAATACTGAAAGATTATTCACAATTGAAACATGCGCTTGTTAAAACTTGTCTTTAAGGGAAAGGGAAGTAGGAGAAACCCACAGACATGCAGACCCATAAGTTTACTTTCATGTTGTGGAAAAATAATGGAGAATGTTATATTGGATAAATTACTGTCAGAATTGGAAAGGTTGGGATTTGAAACCATTTATTAGCATGCATATGTTGAAAATAGATCTATTACCACTTGTAACATGATGTTATATAACAATATAATAACAGCTATGAATTAAATATTTTGCTGTGATGCAATTTAAATAGATTTAACTTCAGTATTTGACAGGGTTATATACAAAACTGATCAATTAATTAGGAAAACTAGCTATTGATGTACTCTTGATGTACTCTTGATAAGAATATCTGCATAGCTTATAAAAAGGACATGGCAGGTATCATACAGCAACTGGACAGGTAAAATTCAACATTAAAATCAAGGTGTCTCATAGGGTTCTTATCCTAGGCCCACACCTGTTCATAATGTATATTTCAGAACTAGCTTTTTCATTTCAGGTGTTGTACCCAGTATGCAGATGACTTGAACTCTGGGTAAACTGATTACATGTGTTACAAATAGGGCATGTCTGCAAAAGAACTTGACTAAACTGACCATTTAGGCACAGGAGAATAATACATTCCTAAGCATATGAGATTTGGGAGACATAAACTGAAAGGAGAACACTTAATACCACACACAGTGATTGAAACTGTAGATTCATTTAAGGACCTGGGAATAAGGATAGATCCAGCTTTGAGTATTTCTAATCATATCAACCAATTGGTTAATGACAGTCACAAAACTATAGGTTGTATAAAAGAAGTCTTGGAAATCAGAAATGATGAAGTCATTGTTTGTTAGTTATATTAGTCCCAAACTTGAGAACGGGATAATAAGGAAACCGTATAAGAAAACAAGCATGAGTAAACCAGAAAGAGTATAACAGAAATATAACAATGGCATCCATGGATGTGAAAATGTAAGATACTATGAAAGACTAAAATATCTCAATTTGTATAGTGTCTCATACTCCTATTTAAGTGGAGAGAGACCTTATTCATGTATATAATGCATTTATAGACAACTACCTCTGGGAATGTTTGGGGTTATCAAAAAGTAGTAGAGAATGATCAGACAACCTATGTAGAAGATTCTATAGGAATGAGAACTGTACTAATTGGTTCTCTGAGACAGCAGCTGATGCGTGGAATAGACAACCAAATTAAATTAAAGCAAGCACTAGTTTAGATTATTGTAAGAACAGCCTAGACACTTATTATGGGAGCAACTTTTCTGGTATATTGGCAGGCTAGAAGGGCATTATTGCCCATGCTTGAAATCTCTATGTATAAGTATCCATGTAAAAGGAAGGCTTGATGGTGTTGCAGGTTGCTTGTATTACCTATCCAGATGGAGAAATTTAAAAAGGCTCCTGTACCCACTATAGTTCTCTTGAGTCATCAGTCATGCTTATTAGCAAAAGCATTTAACCTAAATGTACATTTTATGAAAAACACATTTAAAAATGCGTTATTGTCCATTACATGATACAGAAACCCAATTCTGAAAGCTCTTATAACTTCATATGGACAGTTCATCAGTTTTCTATTATGAGGGGAGGATAAGAAGTAGCCTACAGAAAATATGGTCAGACATGTTTTCAGTATGTGGACAACAGATTTGGAACTGGGTAAAATAAAATACTACAATACTGTTTAAGAAGAGCTCATAATTGTTTTCTAAACTTAGTTTTCATCTTCTTTCATCATCTTGGGAAAAGTCAATGAGGGAACATCTCTCAACCAAAAATATTGTTTGCTTATATCTATAAACTGTGAATCTACATTGGGATGGTCCATCATAACAGATGCTGATGAGAAGATGATGGGGCTCTGGAAATCTGTGTAACAGTATAAATCTTGGTATTGTTATTTATAATGCATTGATCTTTGCTATACATGACAATCAGAGAACAAAAATGTGTGCCAACCCAATGTACCAAGTATTCAGAAACATAATAAACAACAACAAATATGTTAATTCTAAGAATGGTCATGGAATATAAATATAAATTACTACGCTTTGAATTAGTATCAAACATTAATATTTATTTTTGGATACAGTACATTTCTCTTTTAAAGATAAACTGTCTGTATGTTACTACACAGAGATCTGTTGTTGCAGCCGTTATTAAAATTTGTATAAACTGTCTTTGCAGAGGATTCCATCATTTAATTCTCACTAACAGCTACACATCAATGATGTGTGTAACAAAGAATTCCCATACTTCAGAAGAAGTTAACATATGGGATTTTTTACCTGGATTAATTTCTACTTTTGGAAACAGTCTGACCACCCATAATCACTGCAGTAACTACTTACCAGAAAAACAACCAATAGGTTCTGTATGGTTATGACTTTTAGTCTTTAAATAAAGATAGAACACCATTTCTCAGAGCACCATCTTTGTTACTACAGTTAAAATTCCAAGGTGCTGAGTATCTTAACATGCACCACAGCACTGAGCTACACCCAACACTTTTGCAAACGCCATCATGTGCACCACTGACTTGTGATCCTTAATCGCTCCCCACAAAATCTTACTAAAGTACCCTTACATTGCTCTTTGCCAGGCTCCAACAATGGACAAAGGTATCTAGTATCTGCCATCACTCCTGCTGTACTCTTTATACTCTGTATCTAACAGACCTGCTTCCTACCCTTCTATGTTTTATGTCCTGTGTAACTGTTTACCTTTATGTCTTAATTCCAGCATTCAGTGCTGTAAAAGCATTTTAAATCTCATGCACATGAATGGGCTAAACCAAGTTTGGAGATGCAAAGCACAGCTTCACTTTCATATCTTTCAGTATAAGACAGTAGAAATAAATAAGAGATTTGAAGTACATTATAAAGATATACCAGGCAAACTAGGTGGAGGTTGTCTACTTAATTCTTCTATCACTTTCTTTCTCATGTCATCAATTCCTTCTTCATGCTGTTCCTTGTACTTCATTTCAGCAGTTATCATCAGGGATTTCTCAGCTTCCAGCTCCAGAACCTCATGGAGTAGTTCTTCCTTCTCGGCATAGAGGGATTCAGTTCCACGCCTGGTGAGAATGCAAAAAACAACACGTTGGAAATTTCTATCAAATTAATACACAAACATGCTTTGAAGGTGAAGCTTTATGGTGCAGAACATAAAAGGCACCCTATGTCAGCTAGATTAAAGTATTTTTGCTTCTAACACTACATATTTATCTAAGAACAGCTTGTGCAGGTATCAGAACACTACAGCATTTGGAATTACATTTCTTAGTATATGAATGAAGTACAGTAACAGACATAATTACTTTCTCAACTTGGCAGAGGGTAGGTTGTCTGATGAAACTCAGTTACTACCATAAAGATCATCTAACAGCCAGAAACCCAAAAATCCAAAAGTAGTCCAAAAATCCAAAAGTAGTCCCTGACATTGCTTATGATAGTAGCAATCCACTGAGCCTTGTTGTCACACTGAAGTTAGTATAAACTTCTACAGTGGCAAAGAAGAGGTTTTTAAATTATGTAACCCTGATTACTGATTAAGGAGCAAAATTCAGACTTCATAAGCCTAAACAAGTGGAGGTAAAGACCTCCTTTTGCAGAAATATGCCAGTTGAGTAACCCCAAGTACTAAAAGGAATCCAGAATGCATTCCCTCCATTTCAGTTTGGAAGTGATGAACATCTCTAAACATGTAAACAATGTATTAATTAAGTGACCTATCATCTGAAATTATAAGCAAGACAATTGTTCTTTTCACTATGTTTAAGGCAAATTAATGTACTTAAATCAATTAAACTGGAAAGCGTACTATAGGTTCATAGGTTCATACTAGGCTATCTGCCCTAGGGCATTTATAAGCCTAGCCAGAATGTGTTTGGCTTTCACCACCCATTTTAAATTTATTTTGCTATGCCCTTTTTCGAGGTTAGTATACTGTGCCTCTGTCTAACAGTGACACAGAAGTGATACCCGGGGTAAACCTACGATCTCCCATCCACTCATCAAGATTCCTCTTGAAGAAAGTCAATGAGGGACTCTGCCTAACCTGGACTGGGATTTTATTCCAGAGTGAAGGGAGCCTCTGGGTTATGAATCTGTCCCTCCAGCATGTCCTATTTATTTCAGTGCTGAGGTTCAAGTCTCTCGAGTGCGTAGCTCGATGGGATTTGGATTTTCTGAGGTGCAGCATGTCCATTAATTCGGGTTGGACATGGCTTTATACGTCAGGCACAGATCGCCTCTGAACAGGCGGTATGCCACTGAGTAGAGCTGGAGTTTCTTTAACTGGGCAGCATATGGCATCTGTTTGAACCCTTTGATCCTCTTGGTGAGGTACTTTTGGGGTCTTTCCAGTTGCTGCAAGTGTCTGGTAAGGTACATCCCAAAAGGGGCATTGTACTCAATTATGGGCCTGATGAGGGATGAGTAAAGAGGCACGATGACCTCCCCTGATCTAGATGTGAATCCCTTCATGATTAGGTGGGCTATATAAAATGTTTTTCTAACCACTTTGGTCACGTGGTTGTCAAATGAGAGATTGCTATCAACTTGGGTCCCCAGGTCCCTAATTACTTCTTCTGTACTTAATGGATTACCACCTATGTGGTAATTTGTGTGCACTTTGTTTTTGCCAAAGGGGATGACTATACACTTTTTGTCATTTAGCTTGAGGCCATGGCTCTGGCACCAGTTGTCTGTTTCTATGAGGCCCTTTTGGAGGATGCTTGTGTCGGCTGGAGAGTCAATTATGGTGCCCAGTTTGCAGTCATCTGCGAACTTGGTCAGCCACAGTCCTTCCGTGTTGGCCTGTACCTCCGAGAAATATATACCGAACAAGAGAAGTCCCAGGACTGAGCCTTGTGGGACACCACTTGTAACTGGTTTGGAGTCTGACATGGCTCCAGCAATTCTAACCATGTGGGTTCTGTCCTTGAGCCAGTTTGCAATCCATCTAGTGACATAGGGGTTTATATTTAAGCTGGTGAACTTACCTATAATGCCCGAGTGGGGTATTGTATCGAAGGCTTCTGCGAGGTCCAGGTAGGCTGTGTGGACCACCTTCCCCTCGTCAATGGCCTTGGTGACTGTTTCAAAGAAATCAACCAGGTTTAAGAGGCAGGATCTGCCCTTAACAAAGCCGAACTGGGTAGGATCCAGTGTCTGTAGGTCCCCAATATCTTTATTTATGAGGTCCATGATGATCCTTTCCATAGCTTTGCAGACCAAGCTAGTCAGGCTTATGGGGCGATAGTTTCCAGGATCCGTTGAGGCACCAACTTTATGGAGAGGGACCACTGTTGCTGTACGCCACTCTTTGGGCACATATCCTGTAGTAAGGCTGAGATTGAACAGTAGTTTTATGTTTGGGTTTAGCTCATCTTGGAGTTCATGTAGGAAGCAGCCCGGGACACCGTCTGGTCCCATTGATGCTCTGCTTTTTGCTTTGGAGAGGTCGGCTCTTACCTGAGCATCTGATAAAATGGCAGAAAGCATTAAAAGTAACACATTGAGACATTCACCTGAATTAATCATGTCTATGCAACACCCTGCACTTGACAGTGCTGTGCAGGTAATGCAGGTAGGGTGGAGGACAACCAAAGGGTGAGATGTTAATGTGGCACCAGGTGTACATTAAATGTCTTATGACAAAAAGCTGAATGGAAAGCAAAGGCGCAGCATCCTGGCTCAGTAAAGAAATGCAAAAAAAGGTCTTCCAGAACCCAAAGTTTAAAACTTAAAATATTTCCCCATTTAGTTTTTCACAAAGGAGGCATTTTCCCATTTCCTTGTTTTTGTAACTGGTATCTAGTAGGCCAGAAACTGTAAATTTTGCATAGTCAAGGGAAGAGAGTTCTATAGCTTGGGACCTCATTAAGATGAAGCTTTGATGAAGAATTCTAGTGTATAATTATGGGCTAGTAAGGTGAAAAGATTGGAGACGGACATAAGTTTATGTGCTTGAGGAAGGAGTGCAAGTGGGACAGGGATGCAGGGAACAGGACTCAGTACATGAGCAGATATGAAAGTAAAAGTTCTATGTGCTATGGGTAAGATTTTGCATCAGATGTATAACAAATGTTGCTCTGGGTGAAAAGACTGCACTATAAACTCATAACACTTACTCAAGACAACTTCAAGCCTGTTACAGTTGATACAGGAGCCAAAAATGATAAATAGAATGTCCCACTCCATGATAGGAGTTACTGCTTTTTCAGTGGTGCTTCTAGCTTTGTGAGTCAGAAGATGTGCAGTTCTGTGACATACTGCCAAAAGAGCCTTACATTTAGTGGCTATGGTGCCAATATTAACACCTGTAATACATGAGCTGATGTTTTCTGGTGAAGCGCCTGAGGCCCATAATATCAAACCATCAGAGCAGAAACATGCTGGTATGCAGGGAATGGTAATTCTGGAAGCACTTATGAAAATAGCGAAGAGCAGTGGACCCAACACAAAGCCTTGATGAACACCTATTCTAACCTGCTCTGACTGGGAGAAGGAGATGCCTTCCAAAACTCTGAAGAAGTAACCACTCAGACAACTGTTTATTCAAGATGTGCTGCAGAAAGCTTTCCAGGCTTCGTGCATTTAGAAAGGAGGTGAACTGTGATGCAACAACTTACCCCAAAATTTTAGACAATGGGGAGAGAGAATACCAATGGGATGGCAGAAGGAAAGCAGGAATGGCTCATCCCGCTGTGATGAGGGAAATTGCTGAGGATAACTTTCAAAGGTCTAGGAAAGTCCCACTAGATAGTCATAGGTTACTGATAAGCCTAACTGGCACTGCAATGAGGATGGCAAAGGATTTTAGGAACTCAGTTATCAGAAAATCAGATCCAGTACCTCAATAGTTGGGTAGTTTTTTTTAAGCCTTATTTACTTTGCAGGTCAAGACATTCTGAAAGTGGAAAGCAGGGATGTAACCTTTATGGTAAGTAATGTCATCGAAAGGAGTTTTGTGTAACAGTTTCAAAGGAATTGTGAACAGGATGACTGCTTCTGCATAACTGGAAAAGATCTGAAAAAAAATGATTTGTTAACTGATTAAACCCGTCAGACACGAGCCTCTTTTCACAGAAAACCTGGAAACCTTGTCTAGTTAAATAATTTGCTCAGAGTCAAACAACACAGCTGGCAAATGCAAGGCTGAGGGGATCAAACCTGGGGCTGCAGAATGAAGCTCAATATCAGCTCCACAACCTTAGTCCTATTCACTAAACTGCAATGACTAATTATGTCTGATTTGGGGAAAACATGCAGTACTGGACTTGCTAGGCTAATTATTGACCCTTTTCTGTTGTAGAAAAAAGCCTAGATAGTCGTACCTGACAACAGATGGACTGGGTCTGTGATACAGTTTTTTTGAAACAGTTGCTTAATGAGCAAAAACTCATCAAATCTGTATGAGAAGGTGGTATAATGGTTAAGGTGTTTACCTTACAGACACAAGGTACAAGGTTTGATTCTTACCTTTGAATGGGAAGTTGGCTAGGCTTAAAATGGCCCAAAAGGGCAACTAGCCTACTAAATACCTACGAGAGTTAACAGTTCTTAAGTAGGCCAATTTGTTTTTCTTTTCCAGCCTGAGTGGTTTTCATAACTTCTGCATTCAGTCTGTTTAATATAATTTGTTACTAGAAGAAAATGCCCATCCTTAACGGGTATGAGGTTATCTAGTAAGCATTCTAAGGCTTTGCTGTAGGCTTTCTGATTTGTAACACAAGCCCAGTCAGCGCATTCTAAATCATTCAGTAGGGAGGACTCATGTTTATTTACACCTTAAAAAAAATGAATACCAATTCAGAAATGCTGGTGTTGAAAAGAGTAGAAATAACATAATGATTACTGAAAAAGAAAGGGTGTACTGTAGGGAGAACTGGCATGGATGTGGGGGTGCTGGTGAATGCTCAGTCAAGTAGAGTGCCCTTGTTACTTTTTTTTAGCTCCTTGAAAGACCTTTCGTGATAGATCCTCTACTTCCACTCAATCAGTCCACTAGGACTGGGGATACAGCAGCCAGGATTTCCAGTCCAGGAGAGGGCTCTGCAGTCCATCTGCTCCTGCCTGTGAATCCCCAGTGAGAAGTGGGTGCTAGGGAGCAGTCCGGCTTTCTGGTCTTGTGCAGCATTCTACCCCCTCACCTTGGCAGTTCAAGCAGCAGCCCAGTTCCTTGGTTTCAGTCCAGTCTCCACCCCTGCAATCTTGCTTGTAACTCGTTGTGTAAGACTAAGTCAAGTCTTGTTGAAGTCCAGATAAACTTCATCTACCTATATTCCTCTGTAATCTTTTCCCTTCATCAGTCATTAAACTTGATGTGGTTTGGCTATAGACAACCATTAGATGTCTTAAAAATGGATGTACTCCTAGAAAGCAATCAGTCCTCACCTCCACATTCTCTCCATGATGTTTCTTGTCAATGCTTTTGAGCTGACAGTCCTGCAGTTCACCCTCTACCAACTCTCCTTTTAGTCTTGTGTATATCCAGTGCTCTACCAATTCAACCCTCAACTCTCCCGGAACTGCACCCTGTCCTTGCTTTCCTTTTGTAGGTGCATATATCCCTCGTTTTCTCCTTCCTACTATATACTTAAAAATCATTGACTCCTTCTGCCAGCTCCCATATGACCTGCACCCTTGCTGGACTTTTGCTTGCATCTAGCGTTGAGACCTTTCTAAATGTCCAAAGAGGGTCATTTTTTGTGGAAATGTGGTATTTTGTAGGACAAGCCACACCCATAGCCAGTGCAAAACAGAGAACTTCATTTTTTTCCCCAAATAAAATCTTATTCTTAAAGCATTTGAGTTGTTTATGCTGCTTCATATAATATTTACGTGTTTCATATGCAAAATAAGTGTGTTCACAACTATTAAAGAAAACTTAGGAATATTTCTGTCCTAAAATCTCAGGATATTGACATTTTTCATTGTTTTTCACAGGACACAATTGGTCAAAGGGGGACTGTCCTGCAGAAATAACAACAGGTGGCAACCCTACTTGCCTCCTTGTAATGTGATTCTCCCTCTCCTCTCTTCCTTTACATTTTCTGGCACTCTCCTAGCTTAGCAAAATCTGTCCTCTAAAAAAGTCCATGCCATCACCTGTCTTTGTATTTTTAGCCTTCTCTATACAAAACCCACTGTGACGTGATCAGCGGTATCTAATGGTGCTTTCATCTTGACATCACTGATACCTCCTCCTTGCTTGGCTATGCTCATGTCCAGAATGCTATCCTTTCTGGTACAGTCCCAAACCAGTTAGTTGAACTCCTCATTGTCCAGGATTCATCCAGCATCCATTCCGTCTCTAGCCTACAGCTTAAAATTTCCCAACTTGCTGTGCCAGATTCAGATTCCCCCTGAATGTAACAATTTTCTTCCTGCTCTACCCCTTTCTCATCCTGCTCTATTGATACATCTGGGGTCTGACTGTGTGTGTGTGTGTGTGTGTGTGTGTGTGTGTGTGTGTGTGTGTATATATATATATATATATATATATATATATATATATACACACACACACATACCTATAAACATACACACATACCTATATATCCACCGGCACTTCCCCTCCTCTACTTTACCTGTCAGGATGCCCACCTTAAGTTCTCGCCCTGCTTGTATATTTTCTCCTACCCTTTCTGGCCTCACATTTGATGTCCTTATTTATGTACAATGCTGCTTTGCCTCCAATCCTCCCTTCATGTCATTGGCCCATATTTCTGTGACATCAGCAGTGCTTGCAGCCTTCCAATCTTTCTTCCCAAACACCTTGTATTGCATAATGATTCTAACCAGTTGTACCTCAAGTCAATCTTGTTTGTTCTTCAACTACATTTTGAGTCAGCATTTTCCTTCTGTCTACGTCTTCAATAACCATCTCTCGATTCTGCTTCTCTGACACCACCTCCCCACTTCAACTTTAGCTTAAAGGTATGCTAATTGAAATGTACCTTTTCAATCCAACTGTGAGCACTGTTAATCTTTCTGGGATAAGATGGAGCCCATCCTTGGCACACAGCTGGTCTCTCTGCAAAGTATCTCCCTATCAGTCTAAAGCACTTTTACCTTTTCCTCTACTGTAACCAACCATTACAATCTCTAATTTTCTCCTTCCTCAGTGCACTGGCTACTGGCACAGGTAACACTTAAAATGTTACTTTGACCCAAATATCCTGGCATCTTTTCTACTTCTTTGATTGCCCCTGCTACCAATTCCTCTATCCTCTCTGACAGGGCATTTGTACCTACATGTACCACAACATGCACTGAGTCCTCCTCTCTGGTCACCTCAGTCACCTCCTCCCATGTCTTACTAAGTTTACATCTTAAGAAAAGGTTTCATACTAATGATCTGGTCTCTCCTATATCTCTTGCCAGGGCTCTTAATTCCCTTAGTGACTTAGACGTCACTAATCAAAACCCTCTTCTCATTCTACACATTTATTTCAATTACTTCCTGGCCTACACCATTATATTTACTTTCTGTAATGTTTCCCTTTCTAGTTCCACCCTCCCATCCCCATCACTGTGCTGGTTGCTGCTCTCCTTGTGCTGCACATGATCCCTTTTCTATCCATTCTGAATTCTTCCTAGAAGCCATATCTACTGTTCTGTCTCTTTTTGTCTTCAGACCTTTCCATTTGACTGACAGCCTCTCCCTGACCACTTCCCTCATGTTTTTGGTGCATACTTTACTTCTTGCATTCCCAACTATGTTTGTTCCCCCTTCATCACTTGTCACTGCTGTTTGCACCAGTCCTTCCACCTTGGCTTCTTTCTGCTTGACCTTACTTTTCATGGTCACCTTTCTCACTTTTTCCCTTGAACTGCTCTATTTCTTTTCAATTACTCTGCACCATTTCACATGCTTATTTCTGCCTGTACAACTTCTGCCCACATCTTGCTGTTTATTTCCTTTTTTCCCTCTATCTTTTCCCACCCCATCCTGTTTACTGACGTCTTTCTGCCTCCTCATCCTCTCAGTCCCATTCTGTCCTTTTCTGCATGAACAATCAATCCACTAACACCTCCATGTCTTGTGTTCTCTCTTCTGAGGATCCCCATTCTTCTGTAAATCCCCATACCTTCTGTCATCACAATGCTTCCTATGTCAAACAGCTGCCCAATCCTAAATGCCTTTCTCATTTCTTCTCCTTATTCAGCCAGAGGTGATCCAATCATTATGTCCCAAGTCCCAAATCCCTTATTTTTTTCCTTTTTTGCAAATACAGCAGCACAGAACCTTTATTTTCTAACTGAATATTTATTACGGACCTATTCAGCAAATGTACTACAGTGAGACATTAATAGATAATTAAAAGTAGTAGGAAAGCATTCATTTAGTTTAAGCAAAAAAAAAAAAAAAAGTTTTGGTACTTTCTATTAAAGATGCTCACTAGTTGTTCAGCACAAATGAAATGACAAAATTTTTCTCTCAGTAGTGCTCCCCACAGTCACTAGTACTTGAAAAAAACAGCTGAAATATGCTTCCTGTTTATTACTATTAGTTTTAATTACAGTATAATACAAATCCCTCTACAAAGCGGAGAACCCCTTCCACTTTTTCAGCCACTTTGTATCTGCTTAGTGTCTAGCAGACTTTGTTAGTGTCAGAAGAAGGAAACAAATTAATTCATTTGCTTGCAGGTGACACCTAGCAGCAGTACTGGGTATTGCATCTGTAGAACATCAGCACATCAGTGCCCTAAGAAGTTGCACACTTGCCTTTGGTGCTGGAAGGTCAGTAGGATGCGAGTTTTATTTTCATCACAGGTACTTGCATTAATTTTCAATAGCCTATAGGCTGCTCTGACATGACTTATGTATTGCTTTTTGAGACATGAAAACCCAGTCCTATTTGTCCTTCTGTTTCTTTACAAAACCAGTGGTTCTACAAACATCTGAATGAGGAACCTACATCTGCGCCAACAAATAAGCAAGACTCATTGGAAAGATTGGTTCCTAACTCAACGTATTACCAGCCTATGGAATAAGTTAACACTAGAGGTCAAAGTACTAATTCAACTATCTTTAAAGCTAGTCTTGATAATTGGATGGGGCAGATACAAATTTACACCAGGGTTCTCATGTACAGCCATGCTTGAATTGTGAGATGATGAGCAGTATTAAGGGCTTGAAAAGGAAAGCATGAATTCTTAAGTATGCCTACTTAATGGTGTACATGGCTAGGCACCTTATGGGTCTTGTGATTGCTTGCCTATTATTGTTCCTGTGTTCCTTTGAAAGCATGTGCTCCCATGACATGCATGTGTGAAGCCTAGGGAGGCAATCTCTTTGCATCTGACAACATGTATTAGAGCTGCTGGAGCTGTTAAGAGGAAAGGTGCATTCTACCAGGGGATGGGTAGGTCATTCTGCAGAACCAGCAAAATGTCCTCCTTCCCACTACCTGATTCCCAGGAACAGACGGGCAAATACAGCTATCAGGGTAACAGTGTAGAAGTAAATGACCTACAGAGTTCTCGACTAGTCTGGGGATGCCCAGCTACTGCCTCAATAAAACTAATAGGCTGAATCATACTGGTAGAAGAGCCATTGGGTGAGGTCCTGTGGAAAGCAAAAAAAAAAAAAAGCCAAATCAGGTGACCATGAAAAGTCCTCCCCAACCAAAACAGTAAATCAAAGCAATGTGCTTCCACCTAAAATTACTGCTAACACCTTCAAAGATTACATCTATCTTCCTCAACTACTGCCTCTGCTAAGTCATAGGATACCTGTCTTCTAACCCCTTTTCTAACAATATGCCATTCTTTCTACCAGAATTTCACTTCAGTGTTTTGTTTATCAAAGACATCTCTGTCTGCTAGCCTCTCTCCCAGACTTCCACTTTTCATTCCTTAAGAAAGCTGTGCCACATAACCATATCATTTTCTTACAGTTTCATCTCCATGGAAAACTGCTTCAATAAGTACTTTACCAAAGATAGGTAATAGTAACTACCAGTTGCAAGCTTTTATATGAGGTGTGGCAATTTTCTTTGCAATATTTTGTTTTTGGCATATTTAAAAGAATATGATATGTCGTTTTCATAATTAAGCACATGAACAACACACCTCTTGAGATGTCTAACAAGGATGTCAAGTATCAGTGTTCATTTTGCTGCCAGTCTTAAGCCTTTATCTTTATTTTATTTTTTAGTCATAAACCTATATCTTAGAATATTTAGCTGTCTGTATGATTCACAGTTTTGCAGTTTCATGGATTTTAATATATAGATATTACTTACTTTCAAAACTGGAAAGCTAAACAGATGATACTTACATTTTAATACATCACTTACAAAACCTACAAAAAGGAAGAGATTACCAAAAGCAATCGATAGTGAATGCAACTGTAAAAGCCTCTTTGTTACAAAAGTACAGGAATAATAGTGGTCAAAATACTTGTATACATTTTTATCTATGACAGCACCATAAGAAATTAAAACATAATATCACTTAAAGCAAGGAATGCAGGTTCTGAGCTTCTGTAAGATGTTTTTGTTGTATGTTCCTAATCTGACATCTTAAATGTAGAGCATTGCTAGTTTTTGGGTGAGAGACTAAACAGACAAATCACAGAAATAAGCATGCATGTCTGACCCTAGAGAACAGCCAGAAGCGTGACAACTCAGTCCACAAAATTATACATACATAAATCAGCAAACAAATAAATAAAATTAAATATACTAGGACTTGCTAGCTTAATTGGTGAAAACCATGACTGCGTACCCAGTCATCCATATTTGATTAGGATCTCAAGTACCTGTTGAATCTTTTGTTGGGGGAGTGACAAAAGCTAATGCTTGCCAATATGTGTAATTAGGGATATAATGGGCTGGGGGCATGCTGTTGTTGTGTGGTCTGATAGACTAAACAGTACAGAAGATCGACAGTCTGCTGGGTAGGCATGTGAATGAGACCTACAGTGGGAAGTGTCATCATGGAAGGAGGCCAGTCCCTTTACAGCATCCTACTCTATGTTCAAATGTCAGGTATGAGAAAGAAGCCAGCTTATCTCAGGAGATAGAAAGTAACTATGGGGAAAACCCTAAATCCCTCACATGGATGACAAAATTACTTCAAATTGAATTACCTTTATCTAAAGAAGAACAAATGGAACATAGGGGTCAACAGATTGGCAGGGAAAGGCTTGATGATCAGATGGGTACCAATGCAAAAAAAAAAAAGTGCAAGGCTGCCTACCTAGAATATCTGAAAACCAAAAAATGTGATTAGCTCATAGACGGTCAGTGTTTTCACCTCCCAACAATTACAAGATCAAAGAGTCTCTACAAATACTAGTCTGATATTAAAGTAAGGTAATCTGTAGTTCTTACTGCCAAGAAGTCTTTGTCTGGGGATAAGATTATTACTAAGAAAGCAAATGTAAGTTGTCCTATATTCATGGCTTTGGTAAAATGTTTAGTCACTTTTCACAGCGTGAAGCTATTAAGGATGCATGCTATGTCCTTTTGTTCACTCTGACGAGGCACCAATTACTTTACAGTAGCTACAATACAACAAATGATGGTGCACATTACTTTTTATTTACAATGCATAATGTGGTCAAGATTGCTGAGTTTAGTGCTGATCCCTGACATTTCATCACACAACCTCTGTCTTATTTCAGTACAAACAAAAGTCAAATGTGCTAGAAAAGCAGCGCATTCTGGTTCTTTCTTGTGTTTTTGTATACCGGCATATGGGCCAATCAAAAATCGCTAAACACGGAGCTTCTCATGTTTAATGCGGAACACAAGAAGCTCCGTGTTTAGCAATTTTTGATTGGCCCGTATGCCAGGTATACGGGACAATCAAAAAAAAAAACAAACAAAGCGGAGGCTGGCCGGGATTTAAACCGGCAGGGCGGGACTCGGGAATCAGGCTGCTGATCTTGGGACAGTCCCGCCCAAATAGGGACGTCTGGCAACCCTGAGTGATACCCATAACTCATTCAATCAATCACCATAAATATATCTCTGAACAAAAAAAAATCATGCTGTAGATACATGGAAAAGTCACGTACAACATAAAATGCAAGAGGAAAGACAATGAATGTTCTGTGATAGGTCTGCATTAATAATACAAAAGTAATAAAAAAGTAGCACCCTCATTATTTCTCTGACAATGGTACCCTTCCAGACCCTCTTAGTGACCACCTACCCACATTCACATATCGACTCCCTTCTCCCATACACCAAACACATAATTACATTACTACTCGCAACCAAAAAAATTTCAACCCCATAATCTTCATTGACTCCCTTAAAACAATAAATTGGAACATCCTAAAAACTCTACCTTTATATAATGCTGTTGCCCACTTTAACTCAACCTTCTTAAAACATCTTGACTTCCATGCTCCTTTACGGACTAAGAGAATAAAAACCAAAACTGCCCCTTGGCTAACCAAAAATACTCTAGTAACCATGAAACGCAGAGATAAAGTCTGGGCACTTTACCAAAAAAATAGGTCTCCCCTACATCAAAATGAATATAAAACACTTAGAAATAAAGTAAAAAAGCTTATCATCACTGACCGACAAAACTACTTCTCCATACTCCAAAAGAGCAACAAAACAAACCCACAGAAATTCTGGAAAGGAGTCACTACCCTTATCAGTCCTGGCAAAACTGACAACCCCAGCCCAGACCCTAATGCTCCTGACATACACTTAGCTACACAATTTAACTCTTTTTTCATTAATTCTATTTCTAAATTAACCTCAACATTCTCTAACAACATCACTCCCTCCACCTCTCCCTCACCTTCCTCTTCTAACACTTTTACCTCTACTCCGACTTCACTCTCTTCTTCTCCACCACCACGATCCTCTCTTCCCCTCCCTCTCCTTTTTCTCTAAATCCTATACCCATATCCACCATAAAAAAACTCCTTCAGAAACTCAAGCCATGCTCCAATGCCCCAGACAGCATCCCATCACACTTTCTTAGTATAGCTGCAGAAGCCATTGCCTACCCCATTAGTATACTAATCAACCGCTCTACCCAAGAATGCATAGTACCCCAAATCTGGAAAAAGGCTTTTATCACACCCTTACATAAAGGTGGTATTAATAACAACACTACTAATTTCCGTCCCATAGCTATCTTATCTCCCATTTCTAAACTCCTAGAAAAATGTATCCAACTACAACTCCTACCATATTTCTTAGACAATAACCTATTAACTCCAACACAGCATGGTTTTAGACCTGGTCATAGCACTATGACAACCCTCCTCTCCTTCCTGGAAACCATAAATAAAGCCCGAGACTCTGGTCACATTGTCTCTACCCTCCTACTTGACCTCTCTAAAGCCTTTGACACTATCTCTCACAAACTTCTTCTAACTAAACTCTCTCAGCTCAACCTATCTTCTTCTGCTTTGAACTGGTTCTCCAGTTACTTATCTAATAGATATCAATCAGTCAAATGGAAAAAGGCCACCTCCTCTTTCCTTGCTACCCCAACTGGAGTTCCCCAAGGTTCCATACTAGGTCCTCTCCTCTTCAATATATTCATAAATGACTTCCGTAATTCTATCCCTTTCTCAAATATCATTCAATATGCAGATGATTCAACTATTATCTGCTCTGCAACATCCCTCCCTATGCTACAAAAGCTAACACAAGACACATTCTCAATCACAGAACAATGGATGAAAAAAAATCACCTAGCACTAAATGCCTCTAAAACCAAATTAATGGTATTCACTCCCTCCAAAATCACCTCTATCAATACAAACACTTTTTCTATCACTAGTCACAACAACACATCTCTGGAATTGGTGTCTGAGACAAAATTACTTGGGCTCCAAATTGATAAGCTTAAATTCAACTCCTACCTACAACTAAATATAAAAAAAAACATCAAAAATTAGGCATGCTCTACCGACAAAATCGTTACCTCACACCATCCACTAAAATCACTCTCGCTGCCTCATTTATTATCCCCTCCCTTCTCTATGGAGCCCCACTCTTAACTAACCTTCAATCATCCCTTAAAACACAACTTTCCTCATGCTACAACAAAATTGCCAAATTCGCTACTAGCCACAAATCATCTAGCCACCACTGTTCCTTCTCTCCACAAACTAAAATGGCTAGAACTATCCAATCATCTCACCTACACTCAACTGACTCTTGCACAAAAACTCATTTTCAACCCCTTACTGTGCCCATCCCTATCCTCTGCCTTTAAAATGCACCTAACACAGTACTAAGATCTAACAAACAAAACCTAATAGAAATATACAAACCAACCCGTCCCACTGGAAAAAATCTCCTATCCTATGGTCTAGCTCGTCTCTGGAACTCTCTACCACCATCCATTCATACCATCTCCAACCACTTTACATTCAAAAAATCTCTTCACTCTCACCTATCATCCCATTGGGAATGCTCCTGTTCTCATCCATCATAATCTATACTAGCAAACTTTTTCTCCTCCTTTCTGGCAACTTCCTATACTGCCTCTCCTAATGCAGGCATTCTCTTCTAGTATTAACTAAACATTCTCTGAAAACTGTGTCATATTTTCATGCTTCCTAAAAGTTAATGACCTCTCAGTACTTATATTATAATGTTTCTTTTCTAAGTATGAATTTTCTGTAACAATCATCACCAGTCTGTACTACTAATAACCTCAAGCTCTAAGCTGTAACACTTGTAATTATTGTATTTTAACCAAAAACCTATTTGCAACCTTGTTTCTAGAACTACATTAATCATAATGTCATACTCTAAGCTGTATCACTTGTAAATATTGTATTTTAACCAAAAACCTAATTGTAACCTGGTTTCTAGAACTACATTACTTGTAATGTCATACTCTAAGCTGTATCACTTGTAAATATTGTAATTTTAATGTATAACCTATTGTAACCTTGTTAATGGAGCTTTTCTCCCCAGGACTCCATTGAAAACGGGTTCATCTTGGCCCAATGGACTATCCTGGTAAACCAACTGCAAATAAATAAATAAATAAATAGCATGCAAACCCACTCAAGATGTTTTGTCTACTAGGCATGCTTATCCTGATTCACAGATAAACTGCTACCCAGTGATGCCGGTCTCCATTACTTAGCAACAAGAGTTCTAGCACCACATGTAAGCATAGCAGTTGGAGGAAATGAGGCCTATGTTAATGAACAGCCCATTGTACTGCTGTCAGTTATGAAACACACAATTCACCTTCCACAGTAGAGCAGAACATGTATAACTTTATGTGACTAAGTAAAAACTGGCAACTATGCATTTCAGTGGGGGGGAGGGGTCTGTGCAGGGTTAAGCAGCTTCACCCTGACCACATTACTTACCCAAGTAAATTATGACATATATGTCTATGTAAGGCTGTGCAAGTATGCATCTGTCTGCCTGTGTGTGTGCGTAAGTATAAGGGCAGTGTACAAGTGGGTGTGTGAGTACATGTAGTTGTTTACTTTGTGTGTGTGTGTGTGTGTGTGTGTGTGTGTGTGTGTGTGTGTGTGTGTGTGTGTTGGATGATCACTGCCTGCTATGAACTGTGCCTCACATGAGTAGGGAGATTGTAGATGCAGATTATGATGGTATTGGATGTTTGCAGGTCTGAATGTGTGCATGCATGTGTCTGTGTCTTATCTTTCTCGGTGTCTGTACATTTTGCATGTTGGTGTGTGGTCTCTGCTCTCAGACAGGGTGACTACAGCATTTCTGCTCTACTCAGCCTTCCTTGCCTAATCACAGATATGCTAGGTATAATATGTAAGTTGTCCATACGAGTGGCTGGCTAGGTGGCTGCATGCAGGGGTGGTGACAAGTGTGTGCTTCTGTGTGCTCTGCTACACCTGTGCTAACTACGATCATACTGTTTCTGCGAAGCGATTCATAGCCGTGAACATTCCCAAGTAATGAGACGTTGCTCTAGTGAGAATGTGCAATTCTGTGAATCAGCAGCAGCAGAGCCGCATAAGTAGGCTCAGCTGTGCAGTCAGAATTGCACTGCGGTATTTTTGTCCACAAAGCGTCCTCATAATGATGGGCAAAACATTGTTTTTGACAGCTTACCCACTTCACAAACAGTAAGTACTCGTGTCATTTTTTTTGCATATACTTAAAAAAAAAAAAAACAACTAAATGTTCCTAATCTTCAACAGCATGCTTCATCCCCTATCACTTAAGTGACACTTTCTACTGCTATGGTTTTCCTTTCCTTTAACAAAATCACTTGATCATAGTTTCTGCTCTCAACTTTAGAGGCTAAAGCACCTGCTACGTATCCCATTCAGCCCTTCTCCATCTGAAGCAGCTTCCTGCAACATTTCTTTTTAATTGTTAATGTCTTTCCTCTGAAACATGAACAAGATGAATGCTTAAATGACCATACCTCAAAAATCTCAGAAAAGAAGCAAAGAAAAAAAACAAAATAGTTTGTCAAAAATAAATAAATAAATTATATATATATATATATATATATATATATATATATATGTATATATATATATGTATGTATATATATAAAAGAAATTTGGTATGGCATCGGCAGTATATGGTCTGAGATGTAGTTTCATTTTAATTGCTAACCTCTTAATTTAACTGCTGTCTAGGCACACAGTTTTATATATGATTTTCTTTAGTTTCATACTGGATTTAAATGAGGTCCAGTGCAAATACATAAATATGTCTACCTCATATTGTATTTATGTAGTTCAATGTGTTTAATTTCAAACTTTTATTAAGTTAAATTTAAAGACCTGTACAAGAATTAGAAGTAAAGCACCATGATCAAGCAGACAGTTTAGACCATTAAAGTTGCTACTGAAAACTAACTACTGGCTACTTACTCTGTTACACTGCTTAAAGCACAGAAATTCTGCAGGAGACGAATCTTTCTGTAAACCCCAAAAGCCTGCTACCGAAGTATTTCAACCTTTAGGCTGCAAAACCCCAGCAAAAAGGGTAAGTAGTGAAAACCTTGGTAGTTTTTTTTTTTTTTAAAGCAAAGTCAACTATTCCTTCCCCCACATGGGATGTGCAGCCTCATAGTTATCATAATTAAGTAGCTGAGGAGAACAAGACCAGCATCTCACATGGAAAGTGCAAAAGAGCTTCAGCCCATGAAAATAAAATCATTTTTTAAGGTTCACTGAAACTATAAATATAATTTTAATTTAAATTCTGACTTCATATGTTGAACGAAGTCCAAGTGTTCAGTTTTACTTTAATTTTATTTTACTTATCCTTTTAGTAACTGGTAAAGTCTTTCTATGCCAATGGTCCATTTTCAGCAGAGGCCCAGGGAGAAAAGCTCAACATCAGACTTAAGCAATAAATGATGAGCAATTACATACAAGGGGAGAAACATCACACAACAGGTTAAATATTTTACAATGAATTGCTGAGTAATTATACACAATGGAATAAAAGCCCCTCAGCAGATTACACATTTTGCAATGAGCTGGGGAGCCACAAACACATATAAAAACGTTTTATAATAGCTGATAAGTAATTATTTACAAGGGGAGGAAAGCCCCACCACATTTATTTGTTTAGTTAGAAAGGGAGGAAAGCCCCACAACATACATTTATTTATTTACTGATTTATTGACATTTGGTGACTGGGAAAGCCCGACTGGGTCAGAAACCGATTTTCAGCAGAGGCCCGGGAAGAAAAGCTCCAGCAGTTACAAATACAAGCACAGCAGTTAATACACAGTAATATCAAATATTAGACAAATTCTAGGTTTATCCATAGTTGTAAGATGAGCACATTAGACTATTTTTACAAACAGAGATACAAGAAAAAATATATATATATAGATATATATAAATATATATATATAATTTTTATTTATTTATTTTTATGATGAGAGATGATAGATTCAAATAGCACATCAGATAAATAATAGGGTAGTTGTTATAGCATTAGTGATGGAAGAGTAAAAGTTGTTATATGTTATTAGGGTTTAATGAGTTATATGACACAGAGAAAGTAAAAGAGGGACTTCAGTTAGTTTTCCTTTGAGGGATATGGTTAGTTTATATATGAGGGGTGCTTTACTATAAATTGAGGGTTAAGTGTGATGAGCAGAGAAAAAGGATTTAGTATGGAAGACTGTTAGGGGGAGGATGAAGGAAAAGCACATAGGAAGGGGGAATTTATGAACTAGTTGTTGGACATGGGCAGATCCAGGAGTTGTAGAAGTAGGTTTTAATGCAAGTTTGAATTTTTTGCAGTTTTCAATACTAATGATATTAACTGGTAAATTATTCTAAATTTTTGCTATAGCATAGGAGTAGACACTTTCACCGGCTCTTTTATTTGGTTTGTGTATGTGTATAAGTTATCTATTAGAAGATTGGAGTTTCTGGTGGAAATATAAGCTTGAAGGGTAAATTTTAGGGCTGGACAGTTGTCCAGACGGAAAATTAGTTTTTGTACAATTGAGAGTGGTAAATAATCTATATAATGGTGGAGTTCCTTTAGTGCGTAACAGTGGTGAGTACGATATGGTAAGTTGGTGGCAAATTTATCAATTTTATAATAAAAGGACTCTGAAGTTTGGTTTTGAGAGAGGTGTGCAAATTTGTAAAGATGGGAGCACCTTAGAATAAAAAGGGGATCAGGTAGGTAATGGCAAGTACTTTTTTGGTGTCTGGGTTCATGTAGTTCTTATGTCTGTATAATGTTCCTAGTTTGACATGAGTTTTTTTGATGGCATTCAGTATATGTTGATCAAATGTAAGTTTGTTGTCTATGGTGATACCCAAAAGTTTAGCACTTGTTACTATTTCAATTTCAGTTTTGTTACTGGAGTAGATTTTGAAATCAGAGGAGTTATTTTTGCTTGAAAAAAGTAAAAGCTTAGTTTTATTAGGGTTTAGTAATAATTGTGCATTGGTTAGCCATGATTCCACTGCTGTGACTGCTGTCTGTGTTTTTTTGCAGCAGGTCAGCCATGTTGCCAGAGGAGGATATGACTGTTGAATCTTCAGCATATTGGATTAGTGTGCTGTGATATGGGAGGCCAAATGTAAGTTGTTTATAAATATGTTGAAGTGAAGGGGTCCTAAAATGGACCCCTTGTGGGACACCAGTTTTGTTTGGTACTGAGATAGGGAATCCTGCCATTCTACCCATTGCTGTCTATTGGACCAGTAGCTGCTAAACCATTGTTTGGTGGATGATGTACATCCTATTTCTGATAGTCTTTGAAGTAGTTTGTTATGTGAGAATGTGTCAAATGCCTTTGACAAGTCTAGTAGTAACACAGATGTGTGTAAGCTGGAGTCCCTAGCTTTACTGACTATATCTGTGAAAAAGATGAGAGCTGTAGTTGTACTGTGCCCAGGTGTAAAACCATGCTGGGTGGGGGTAGGGAGGTTGTTATGGGTAAGGTGGTTTAGCAGTTTATATGTATGCATCTTTCTAGTAGTTTGGATAGAGGAGAAAGGATAGAGATAGGTCTGTGGTTTGCAACCTCGTCTGATTCATCTCCTTTGTGTAGAGGGGTTATGACTGATTTTTTTTCCACAGAGTAGGGACATATGATTCCAAAATGGATCAATTTATAAGTATGTTAACTGGGTATGCGATAGTCGGTGGCAAGTTTTAAGCATTTTGATGGGAGATTGTCAGAGGAGGATGAGCAAGGTTTAAGCTTAAGGAGGAGTTTATGGATTGATGACACTTTAAAATAGATTGGGGTTTTACTTTATATACAGGGGATAAGAGCTCCCAAAATAGATTGAAATACATTTACAGAATATTGTTAGGTGAAATTATGATCAAGAACACAATATGTACTGCAAGTAGCAAGACACGTAGCAGAAGAGGATAACCTATGTCGAGTAAACTAATATACAGTAATTCAAAATACTGACTATATTTCAAACAGTATATGGAGGTGAGAAATAACAGAGTGTTCTGCTGCCAAAACAGCCAGAGTAATACAATGAGGTGAGGAGGAGTAATGTACTGGAGGAAAAATTAGGGACATGGAGAGATACAGTTTATTGTTATTAGAGAGATGAGAATGTAATGGAAGGACACTAGAGAGAAATTACATAGTAGCAACTGTCAGCTAAAGCGGTAGAAGATCATAGATTAGCAGTAATAGATCATTAAAGTGAGAGCTTCATTTGATGTTAGGCCATTACTACCTGTTAAGATATGGAGATGTTAATGAACTTGGAGTGAGAAAGGCATAGTTATAGTAAAGCAGGGGGTCGCGCATCTGTTTTGAGGTTTGTGCAGGTACAGTCCAGGTGTCAGATTTTTTTTTAGATTGGTCACAAAATTGGAAAGGTTGCTTGTTTGTCCAAGGGATAATGGGATAGAGTTCCATGAGTGGAATACATAGCTGGAATAGAGAGACAGAGAGAGAGGCACACACAGAGAGGTTCCTGCAGACAGTTGTTGTTTGTAGGTTATAAGGAGCAATTTGTTTTCAGATCTAAGTGGCCTAGCAGGGTGTTTGCATGCAATAAGTCTAGTAAGGCTTTGCTTTGTTCTGGTTTGTATATTAATTGTGGACTAGGAGTAGTTGGGTGTAAGTGAGCTGCTTGGGTAATTCATGCCAATCAAGCTGTTTTAGGGCTAAAAAGAAATAGTGGCAAATATTGCTATTGTACTGTAGCATTGGTTTTGTTTGTTTATTTTGGATGGAACTTGAAGGTTAAGCAGCACTACAGAGCCATATAGTAAAGTTGAAAGTGGGAATGTAGGGCATACCTCTCAAAGTAAGACATCTGGACAAAGCTATAAATAATGGGGAGACAAAGGCCCAAAAATAGGGACAATTTTAACTATTGCTCTTACAAACTTGGAAAGCTGCTAGAAGAACAGGTTTTGCATTAGCATGAATTTCCTGAAGGGTATGACATCTGAATTTTAAATGTCTGTTGCTATTTTCTGACTTAATCCTCAATTATTTGCTAGTAGCTTGCCAGAAAACTACCATTTTTTGTGAAACAGGCCAAAAATATGAGGCAAAAATCTGGACATTCTGTGAAAATCTGTACAGCTCAGAGGTATGGAGAGACCAGGAGTTTCCTGGATGAATCAGTTAACTAGATTTTTTTTCTATAGAGTGCACCTATGACAATTGATGATAACCAGTTGAACATGTAAGTCAAGTTTCAGGTTGTCATCAATTGTCATGCCTGGTAGGTTGGTACGGTGGATGACTTCTATAGGGGTGTTATCAGAGGCTGTTATTGAGAAATTTTGTTTGAGATGTGTAAAGGCTTTTGGGAGGAATAATATCATCTTTCTGGGGGACGGGGGGGGGGGGTTGAGTAGACACAAAGTTATCGAGACAGCTTTCAAATGAGAAAAAATGTGCTGTATGGAAAATCGGTTACTGGCAGAACAGATTAAAGTGGAGTTTTCTGCATATTGTGTAAGGGATGCTTGACAACTGACGTATGGTATGTGTGTAGGGGGGAAAAGAAACAAAGCCCAGCAGCACTATTTTATTAATAGGTAAGAACTGTTGTTCCTAGATACAAAATTGAGCTTTTTCAAGCAAAAATGTTTAATATGTTGGCAGTTAAATGGTAGTAAAATTGATCACATAACTGACAGCAGTTAATTAAATGTACTCAATAAAATACATGACAAACTGAAAATAACTAATAACTTTTAATAATGGCAAAACCATTACATAAAGACTGTGTGCGTAAATCATATAAAACATGGCGCAGTTAGCATCATTTCAATCTTCTCCCCTTTTAACAAACATTTAATGCTTACCACCTTGTTTAAAGCAGGTATAATAGTTCCCAGTTGGAGTTACCAGTTCAGTTCGCTTTGATCTAGAAGCAGTTGCAAATCAGCCTGTATTTCAGAAAGGACCAGTCTGCCCAATCCACAAAAGTGTTTATAAAAGCAATATGCCTAAACTTCTTTTTCATCCTGCAGCTGTGTTCATTTAAGACTGGTCCATTTCTTCTTGGTCCTACTACAGGTACTCATGTGCTAGTAAGCTAAAAGCACATCTGCTAGCTGCCACCTGCTTGAAAAAACAAGTGTCTGAACTTCTACTAGCCTGATCACTTGTACCTGCACAGCCCTCACAACACCCAATCCTATACAATACATAGTCCTACTAGAACCTAAACCCTAAACCTAAAACTTCCTACCAGTTCCCATCCCAACTCTTCACTCCAAAACCCTAAACCTCCACTCCCCAAAACCCTAAAATTCCTGATCACTGCCTAATCCTAAAAATCCAACACCCCCAAATCTAACTTCTCCAATCACTCCCTAACACAAACTCCTTTCCCACTCCCTAAAGCCAAAACTCCAACCTCTGTCCCTAAACCTAAATTCTCCATTCACTCCCAAAGCCTAAAACTCCCTTCACACTCCCAAACCTAGAACTCCAACCGTCCTCCCTAAACCTAACTTTACCAATTACTCCCTAACTCTAAAACTCCCTTCCCACTCTCCCCCCACAACTGCTTGCCAGAACTCTTATTTGAATTCCAGCATAAGGAGCATTTGCTCCCCTTGGCTGGTTACATGCATAGCCGTCCTTAGGCAATAGGCTAACTAGGTGGCTGCCTAGGGCACCACTCTAGCAGGGGTGCTTTTCCAGTATTTATTTAATGTAGGTAGACCAGGATGGGTCACCGGGTGGGGTGGTGGGGGGGCGCCGTGGAGCCCTTTTGCACTCTAGCAGGGGCGCTTTTCCAGTATTTATTTAATGTAGGTAGACCAGGATGGGGGCACCGGGTGGGGTGGTGGGGGCACCGTGGAGCCCTTTTGCCTAGGGCACCAGTTGACCTAAGGCCGCTCGTGGTTACATGAAATCATATGTGAGTTCGAGTGTGAGCAGCCTACCCATGTTACAAGTCTCTCTGAGTCCCTGGCTTCAGAACAGTGGGTTTTGAGTATTAGGACTTGAGTGCTTTTAGTAGAACCATTTTTAGGCTTTGTGTCATTCATTTGTTTTATTTTATCAAACTGAAGTTGCCTTTGACTGTATTTGTTTTGTGTTGCTAACTCTAAATTATACCAGGTTCTATAGCTAGTATTCCATCCCAAGTTACTTCTAGGTTTTATGTTATGTGCAAATAAAGAACAAGAAAAAAAACCCCAATAAATAAATAAAGGGATAATGACGATGTAAATTTACGTCCACAACTCACATTCACTTGAGCTCTAAGCGGAAACAAATTCTGAGAATACTGAAATGACTTTTGTATGACAATGCGCTTTTACAGAATACAAAATACAATTTTAGCAATTCAAGTACAAAATGTGTACTTAGTACAATAGTTTCCAAATTGGGTGTTGCGTAATGGGTGTTCGATGTATCATAAAATCTGGCTGCTCCATCTCTCATGAATGACCAAACCCATTTACAAGGTACATTATTTTTTGGTAAACAACACAGTAGCAAAAAAAAAAAAAAAAAAAAAATACAGTTAGTTTAATAGTTTGCAGAATTTCAAATGCAATTAGTGGGATCAACCATTATCAAGTATTATAAATGTTGGAATAATATTTTTTTGGACCTTGACTGCTTCCTGTTTTAAACTAGTGTATGGCTATACAAAAGTAATCTGTGTGTTTAATGGCTGTTTTGTAAGGATATGTGTGTGTCAAATAAGGATGTTCATGCAGTCAGTCTTACTTTATTCATTAATGAGTGGGAAGCAAGTGTGCTTATGGGCATCAGTGCCCTGGAGACGGCGATTGCATAATGATATGAGGATACTGTTTTCCTCAGGCTGACGAGTTATTGCTTTGTCTGTGTCATTAATCATTTAAGACAGGACTACAGCTAGCACCAGTAGGGTTTAAGAGGCAGCTACTAGACTTAATAGAAAAACAAAATGAAAAGATGAAAGAGTGTAGTACTGGAGGCCTATAGCTATGGGTTACAAAATTTTGTTAAAAAGTATTCAGTTAACACTGAGAAAATGGGGAGAAAAGGAAGTTTTAATAAGGTCAAAAACTGTAGAGAATTTCTGAAACAAGTAAGCAAAATGGTGGCTGAGAGTGGCAAGAACTTCAATTACTTTAATAGTTAATAACATTGCAAAAGTGATAACAGGTTTAGGGAGGGACCCTACTGATGCATAGGGACCATGCTCCCTTTTAGTGTATATTTTCTGGTGGACATAAAGCAATACATGATCAATTGGAACTTATTCTTGTAATTATGAAACACTAACATTTTAGGTTGCTTATTCTCTCTCACAGGAAAATTGTACATCTTATTAAGTCTGCTCTTCTGGGGTGGGGCCTTATTTGGTTGGTACCTCCAATGAGACTGGATTCTTCTATAAAGTTTTGTTTTCTTCAGCATGACATGCTAACAAACTTATCATATAAATCAAAGGGTGTTGTACAAAAGTGAGGACCTTGCAATTTAAATATGGTACTTCTACTGTGTCTTATGAGACAAGAAACTGATCTTTGGTTAAACTTAGTTAATAAACCTGAGGGATATTTGACAGCATCTTGCAGATTGACTACAGGACTATATCAGATGCTTTAATACAAAATAAAGAGAGAACAAAATATTAGAATTCCACATGAAGGACATAATTAGGAAAAAAAACATTCTTTTGGAACTGGAAGATTCTTTTTAGGTTGCCTAACATTTTCATGACTGAAATGGTACATAAATATTTTTTAACTTGGTTCTACTTAACTCTAGGCTGACAGTCTGAAAAATGTATCAGAAATAAACACAGACAGATTAAATGCGAAGGGATTTCCAGACAAGTAGAAGTTTTCTGGAGATCCTTAAAACATAAAACTCCTGTTAAATCAGAGATGAAATATAGTGTTTAGCAAGAAACATTATGCATTTTGTGCCAGGCTGAGAAAACAAAACAGCATTTTTTAATTTTCTGCAGACAGCAGAATTTTTATGGATGGCTGGCAGCAGGGGATACAGAGCAACAGTTATGACTTTTTTTCTACACGGTACCGGTACACTTTATAAACGTCACAAAGACAAGTAGTCTGCTCCACAGTCACTTTCACAGCCAGTCAGCTCTGTCCTCCCAACCTGTTACCGTCCCGCTATAGAATCAAGCAGTATTAAGTGACCCCCTTAGTTTTCCTCCAGTGGGCAGGAACTTTCCCCCTCAGGGAATGTGGCCTTAATGGCAATCTGTGTTGGTTTTGTCTGGCTTCAAGTATAAATAAGATTTCTAGTGTGGTCAGTGAATGGAATGGAATGGTGCACCTTCAGAAGGCCATCAACGGGCAATACTCAGAATGTTTAGGACAACATCAACCTCCATTTATTTTCTACTTAAATCCATCCCACTACGCAGCAAGCAAATCATGGCATCCCCTTGTCATGCTCCCTGCTTCACACAATTTACAGCAATCACTGCTGCTGTAGTTGCACTTTGCCTCTGTTAAGAGAAGTTAGTAAAGCAGCTATGTTTTCTCCCGCCTGCAGGAAGTAGAATCACTTTGGTGCTCAATTCTACCCCAATGTCAGCCATCCAGCTAGCAAGGCTTGTCACTGAATATGGGTTGCAAGTATCACAAGCAGTAGCAAAACACCTGTACCAACAGCTGGCTCAGAATTATTACAGTTACCTGGACTACAATATTTGTCTCAAGACAATGTTGTACATGAGTACTGAGTCCATTCCTACTGACAGAGATAAACCTGTTGACCCGATGGTAAGATGACAAACATGACACAAATTAGGTTACTAGCATGTTCACCATCACTGTACAGTTTGTCTACGTATTTTTATAACCAGGTAGGGGAAACCGTACAAGACCCACTTCAGACAAGAACATGACAAAAAGCACAATATTAAAAAAAAAAAAACATTACAGCAAAGAAATCTTCAAGAGTCATAGTACAGTACAGGCAGATATCAGTCAGAGAATGACAGTGATGCACCCTGTAATAAATTATGCTTAAAAGGAATTAATATAAAACAATATACAAATAACTGATTTCTGTTTGTTACATTAATTGACGTGGTTCACTTTTAATGCATACATAAAGTTATTGAGTGACTGTAAAGCAAGTGCACTAGTAAATTTATATTAAGAATAGCTGGAGCTCAGACTAAAGAAGCATACATATTTTGCTAATCTTTTAGCTCCTGTGAAACAAATTCCAGGTTGGTAAGAGTTATTTTTGAAAAGGATCTTGCAGCTGTTAGCAGTTTAAAGCTGATCCTGTAAGTGAAAGCACATCTTGGTCTGAAAATCTAAGGTGTAACGGTAAGTTTTCATTATAAATTCATTGGCAAGAAGACAACAATATTCCATGCTTAGTATCTTTAATGTTAAAGTAGCTAGAAGTGTTATATGTGAAATACTCAAAAATCCAGCTGGCTAAATAGGGGGATCCTAAGCAAAAGACCAGCACTGGTAGAGTTTTTAGTAGAATCTAGAACAGAAGCTGCTGTTAAAAAAGGAATAATTACTAGATCATACAAAACACTGCATGATAACTATAAGAATCAATCAGAGAAGGTTAGAAAGGACCGGGATGAAAAACTGGATAAGCAATTCACAAAGAAATAATGGGGGATATATGTATGTCTCCCAAATATGCAATAAAAGCTAGAAGATTTAGGATCTTTGCTTGTAAGTGTTTACATAGGTATTTTTATACCCCAAGTAGACTCTAAAGAATTTTTCCTCAAGTAGAGAGAAAATGTTGGAAGTGTGATCGGGAAGAAAGAGGGAACATATTTTCTGGGAGTGTAATGAGTTGGCAGACTTTAATGATTCCCTCCAGACTGCTCTGTTAGAAATACTGGGTGCGCAAATTTGTGTAACTAAGGAAATTATTTTATTGAGCTATGGCACAGAATCTCAATTGCCTAACCACAGTAAGGAATTGCTGAATCTAATTATGGTGGCTGTCAAAAAAAGCAGTTACTAGAAAATGGAAATCAGGAAAATGGAAAGGCCTCACTGAGTCCAACGACTGATGTCAGAACCATGGCCTTAAGCTCGATGCCAAATGTGTCGTCATTCCCTTTGGGAAAAACCCACTTCCCATGAATTACCACATCAATGGTAGTCCACTGAACACAGAAGGCGTTATAAGATATCTGGGAACACAGGTTGACAGCAACCTCTCTTTTGACCACCACACTGCCACTGTGGTCAGAAAGTTCTTCTGTGTGGCACATCTCATTACTAAGGGTTTTTCTTAGGGTTTTGCTTCCAGGAAGAAAAAGTTCATTGTCTCCCTCTACTCTTCCCTCATTAGGCCAATCATAGAGTACAATGCCCCATTTGGTATGTACCTCACTAGACACCTGCAACTGGAGAGGCCACAAAAGTACCTCACAAAGAGGATCCTAGGCCTTAAACACTTGTCCTATATGGACAGACTCAAAAAACTCCAACTATTCTCCGTCTCATATCGCCTGCTTAGAGGCGATCTCTGCTTGACTTACAAAGCCACATCTGACCCAGCTCTGTTAGAAATGCTACATCTATAGAAATCCCAATCCCACTGCACCACACGCTCCAGAGACCGCAACTTCATTACCACAATCACCAGAACGTGCTGGAGGAACAGGTTCATACCCCAGAGACTGCCCATACATGTCAGAGTACCTCTTCAAGAGAAATCTTGATGAGTGGATGGGAAATAGAAAATTCACCACGGGGATCACTCCAGTGGCTCTACTTGACAGAGGCACTGGGAACTAAGGTCGGGTGGCATGATGCCAGTGTAATCCTATGGGCTAGGCTTGTAAAGGCTCCAGGGCCATTAGCCTAGTACACACCTACAAACCAACTGTACTAGAAGTAGTGAATATACAAATAAAACAACTAGAACTGAGATCTTTAGAAAGGGGTAGGAACAAATTACATATGAAAAATGGGAATTGTGGGAACAATACATGCACAGGAGGAAAGAGGTTTAAAAGAAGGTAGGATATGAATGAGCTATGTAATGTGTGACTGACAATAACTGGATAGATTATAAGTGATGTATAATGTTTGCAACTACAATTATGTCAATATGGTTTGTTTTCATTTAAATAAATGTATGATTGTCTATGTCAGCTGTGATAATTTAATAAAGATGTTTCTTGTTTAAAAAAAAAAACGCTAACTGTACGAAAATTCCTGTCCTAATTTTCCACTAGATAGCACACTTCCTGGCAACATTATTATACTCTGTATCCATCTTGTTTTAGCATCTGCTGCTTTTGTTCAGCCTCCAATGGGAGCCAATAGTACAGCTTATGTATCCCAATCCCTCCCATCTCAGTTAGGAGAGTTGTAATAAGAGTTCTATCCCCCACCCAACTGCCATTCTATCTACTAGAACTTGCCAAAAAAACTTACTTATTGGTGTCACAGTCAGGAGCAAAACATCTGCAGCAGCAAAGCTGTTAAGATTTAAGTTGTTATCTCTCTTTAGAATTCTGTTTGATTTTTAGTTAAACTGCATGAACTCTTTTATGACAAGCACCAATGAATCTTGAACATCCCTCTGAGTCGCCATCAGTTTAGGCATATGAAAGTTCAGTTTAATATCGCACCTGATGGATGGCACATCATGGATGCAGGACCCCTTATAACGTACACCAGTGCCAATACTAAATCATAAATCCCAGCACACAGTGTGGGAATAGAACCTGCAGCCTTCTCATCTTTCCAGGTTCAAAGAGTTCCTGGTAGCAGTGTTTGACATCTGCTGGATAGCTTCTCTGGATTTCAGGCATTTAGTGCTAAGCATTTTGATATTCACTCCATCAGACCAATCCCTTTCTTTGGTGTTGCTCTTACACTTTTCCTTTTCTCAAAAGTCACTCCTTAACAATCCACTCCTGACTTTATGGGTGAAGATGAAGCACTCCAACTCTGTGGCTAAGATTTGGACTTCTTTGCGTCATGAATCTGACTAATCACATTATTTCATGCTCCAATCCTTTACACTCCAAAAGACTAAAAGGTACAATCTTCTTCTTTAATCTTTATGCATTTATCTCTTGTAACTTATCAGATAGACTTAAAGCCAACCCAACCGAACCCAACCCAGAGTGTCACTTTTAATTGTCTTATCTGTGTTAGCCACTATTCAGCTCCAGGATGACCATTTTTTAAAATGGCATAGATTACCAATGTACATTCAATATCCTGATATTTTAACAACTGCAAAAAAAAAAATATATATATATATATATATATATATACATACACACACACACACTCTTTCAGACAGGACTGTCTTCCTGGTAGCCTCTCCCTGATTAAGGCCTTACAAATGTTTGTTTGTGTCTTTCGGCTTTTCCCGGTTAGGGGTCGCCACAGCAGAACTCCGGTACACTAATGATTGGCAGTAGAGTTTTACGTGCTGGCTTGCCGGGCCTAACGCACACCCTTCAACGAAGGAATGCCCATTCACGCATGTCACCACACAGAAGACGCTCTAACTGAGAATCGAACAGGCAACGTCTAACTGTGAGGCGACAACGCTACAGCAGCAAAATGGCATAAGATTACCAACGTACATTCTATATCCTGATGTTTTAACAACTGCAAAAAAAAATATATATATATATATATATACACACACACACACACACACACACACACACACACACACACACACACACACACACTCTCTCTTTCAGACAGGACTGTCTTCCTGGTAGCCTCTCCCTGATTAAGGCCTTACAAATAAGAGTGGAAAATCCTGTATCTCATATCAGGTCTGTAATGGTAGTGTAAGTGGAAACAATAACAGGAATACAAAACACTAACACGTAAAGTTGCCAAACAGAATTATTATGATGTGTAGCACTATGATTTCTGGCCAAAACATTAAAAAAAAGCAAAGAGCACCGCTTTGGCTTTTTATGAAAAAGTGCAAGCTGCTGGGTGTCATTAATCTTAAGTCATGGAATTTCTAACCGACCTAGTCATTTTATGAAGCACACAGCCTATGCCATAACACCTCTAACTAGTTAAACTTTTTTCTTTTATTTTCAGTTCAGTCATATTTTTTCTTATTTTTATTTTTAACTCTTAACCCACAAGAAAAGTGCAAACCTGTAACAAGAGAGCCTAAACAGAATTTCAGACCTAAGACATAGAAAAGGCTATACTACACAACAAGTTAGAGATGTTTTATATGTTAATTATCCAATATTCCTTCTGCAAATGAGCCTTATTTTTAACTATTTTAACGTTCAAGCAATTGCACATGCAGGAAAAAAAATCTAGAAAGGAATATGAATGTCAGCAATAAGGCAACTGTACTTCTCAAAATAATAAAGCAGTTCATTGATATGCAACTGTGTGTTTCTATATAACTCAAGATCATTTTACTTCATTTCACCTTTAAGTAATCAGAGGTAACATTTTAAATAGCTAGCACTGCATCACTGCTTCAGATACAAGCCATCTACATGGGCTATTGAAATTAAGTTTTGCAAGGCAGAAACTGGTCCTAATATTCTGCTAGCATTTCATTACATATCCTTCCTCAGGACACCTTAGAGCAATGACACCAGGGGGGCTTTAGACTGTTCTCTTTTATTCAAGCAAGACAGGCACAATATTTTCTGGCTGTTCTTATTATTCTTCTGTCTACAGGTGCCCCAAACATCCCAATCAGAGTGAGATTTATAAACACAGTGACCCATGGAATAAGGCTGATACACAAATGAAACATAAATCAAAATCCAAATTAAAAAAATAAATAAAATAAAGACCACAGTGATACCAAAAAACCACTGCAGAATAGATTAATTCCCTGTATACAGTTTTACCCACCTATGCATACAAAGTGCTCCTCGTACAGAACACCTATGCAAATGAACCACCACATATTACCTGTGATTTGGAAATGCAAGCAGAACTAATTACAAGCTGTACTTCTGACTAGCTGAATTCTCCTTAAAAAACAGAAGTTCAGACTACCACAGCAGAATATTTCCAAACAGTTTATTTAGGTAAGCGCTTTCAAGGACTGCACCGCTTCTTCAGACCATAAAACAGAATAAAATCAAGATAAAAAACTAAATTAATTAAAAAGAAATTATGAACTCACCATAACGTTCCATCTGACTAGTTCTACTTCATTTGTCTTCAACCTGTGGGATACCAGATCCAAGCTGGCAACTTTACTAGCATCTGCTCCGAGCTCCAAGCTCCTCCCTTTACCTATAATATCCCTCCAGTAGCTTCCAACCCCCAGATCTAGTTTGCTGAACCTTATACTGATAACCCGACATGAAAAAATACTTCTGACCTACAACTGCAGCCCATAGGCTGTTCATATGCCAAGGTCCGGGGGAAGGAGGGAGGGATGGTTGAAGACAAATAAAGTAGAACTACTCAGATGGAATGTTATGGTGAGTACATAACTTCTTTATCTGAAGTAGTTTACTCCATTTGGTCTTCAACCTGTGGGACAGAGTCCCCAGCTACTAAACTCCTGGGAGGCCCTCATGGAAGGCTATTCCAGAGCACCGCGGAACCAAAGGATGCTCTCCTTCTGGAAGTCAAATACAATTTGTAATAAGAAATAAATGTATGCAATGAGGATCAAGCAGCTGCAGAACAAATGTCATCCAAAGACACTCTAGACCAAAAAGCTACAGACGTAGCCATCGATCTAGTGGAATGAGCTCTCACCTGACCTGGAGGAGACATGCCTCTGTCCTTATAGACCTGAAGGATGCATGAAGAAATCCATCTAGCAATACTGGCCTTGGAGACAGGTTTCCCCAAAAAGGGTTTATAGAAGGATAAAAACAATTGATCAGATTTATGGAATTTTTTTGTCCTGTGTAAATAGAATCGTAACTGTCTATGAAAATCCAACAAGTGCAGTTTGTATTCCATCTTGTTAGTAAAATTAGGAAAGAACACAGGCAAATTGATGGTCTGATTGATATTGATTGGTGATGCCACCTTAGGAAGAGAGGATGCATTGGTCCAAAGGGAAACCCTGTCTTTATGAAAAATCATATAAGGTACTTTGATGGACAAGGCCTGCAGTTCTGAAACCCTTTTGGCAGAGGTAATAGCCACCAGAAAAGCTGTTTTCCAAGATAAAAATTTCAGATCTACTGTCGCAGCAGGCTCGAAAGGCGGAGCGACCAAAGCTTGAAGAACCATAGTAAGGTCCCAAGGGGGAACAGGATCCTTGACCAGGGGGACGTAACAAAAAGGTGCCTTTAATAAAGGCTTTACACAGTCTGGAGGTGGCTAAAGAGGCAGAATTCTTGCCCACATGAAAATGAGAAATGGCAGCCAACTGAACCTTGACCGTAGAAGAACTAGCTCCGTGTTGAAATATATCAGCTAGAAAATCAAGAATGGCAGAAATAGGAGCCATGAAGGGGTCTAAACTCCTTTGAGAGGCCCAAAAGGAAAAACATTTCCACTTGCTGCAATAAACCTTCCTGGTCGAAGACTTATGAGCAGCCACCAGAATAGATCTAACTGAGGAGGATAGTCCAGGAGTCCTAGCAATCATGGGAACTGCAGCAGCCAAGCTGTGAGCTTCAAACTATCCAGATTCGGATGAAGCACCCACGAAGGGTGTGAAATCAGATCCTAAATGGGATCCAGGATCCAAGGTGGAGCCAGAATGTAAGACCAAAGGAAGGGAAACCATACCTGGCGAGGCCAAAACGAGGCAATGAGGATCACTTTGCTCCCCAGTTGACGAGCTTTCTGTAGAAAGCTCGGAATAAGAGGTACTGGCAGGTAAGCATACAGAAGACCGGGAGGCCAAGTATGGACTACAGCATCTCTGTGGGGACTCCCCTGGCAGGGGGTTCAGAGCGAAAAACTTGTTGCACTTCGCGTTGGAAGGACATGCAAAGAGATTGCAGCAAGGTTGACCCCACCCACAAAAGATCTGTTCTGCTAATGAAAGATTCAGAAACCACTCATAAGGAATCAGAATAATCTAACTTAGCCTGTCTGCTAGGATGCTGGACCATCCTGGAATATGCATTGCAATGAGAAAGCGACCGGTGGAGATCGCCCATTTTCACACGCTCATGGCCTCATGACAAAGGGGGTAAGATCTGGTCCCTCCCTGTTTGTTGATATACCAGACCACTGACATGTTGTCTGACTGAATTGCAATCATTCCCAAAGGAAGAAAGGCATGAAGGGCCTGCAACGCTAGAAGGACAGCCCTCATCTCTAGGACATTTATGTGCAAGTTGGTCTTTACAGGGGACCACGGGCCTCGGACTGTCCTGCCCGAACAATGCCCCCCCACCCGAGTTGGGAGGTGTCCGTGGTCACTGTGGCTTGGGCCAGGGCTGGAACAAAAGGGTCGACCCTCCAGAATGTCCTGAGAACACATCCACCATATGAGGGATGACCAACAAACTCGACTGAGTTGAATTGGATATGCCAATGGTAGTTCCAACAGGGACCATTGTACAGCTAGAGTCCACTGTAGAATTCTGATGTGTAACCAGGCACACGGGAGAAGAGTTATGGTCACCGCCATCGAGCCTAAAGCTCTCAACACCGATTCTGCCATTGGGAGATGAGAGTGGTAGATCAGGGAGACATGCATTCTCAGATTTTGTACTCACTCCGAGGTCAGGAAGATTTTGCACTGTAGAGTAGCTATCCTGGCGCCAATGTAGTCTATCACCTATACAGGATCTAGGAGTGATTTGGATGCGCTGATTGTGATCCCCAAACGCACAGCAAGAATCAGGAAATAATCCCTTGTTTGGAAGAGTAGATGCCTGGTGGAAGCAGTGAGGAGCCAATCATCCAGGTATGGAGAGACCTGAATCCCCTGAAGACTCAGATGAGCCGCTACCACCGCCATCACTTCGGTGAACACCCTGGGGGCTGTGGTGAGACCAAAGGGTAGGGCTCAAAATTGGTAATGATTGACTCCTAGCTGGAAGCGGAGGAACCTCCTGGAGCTTCTGTGCATCTTTATGTGATAGTAAGCATCCCGGAGGTCTAACGAGCACATCCAGTCGCTCCCTTGCAGGTACGGCATGATGGACTGTAGTGTGACCATCCGGAACTTCTCTTTAGCAACTGACAGGTTCAGGGTAGAAAGGTCCAGAATGGGCCTCAAGTCCACTGTTTTCTTTCGCACCTAAAAGAACCTGGAGTAGAAGCCCGATATGGACTGATCTGGGAGGACGGTTTCGATGGCTCGTTTTTCTAGCAGCTTGGAAATTTCCTGTGCTGCTGCCTCCCTTTGCATGGGTGGTACATCCAGGAGGTGTTTGGGAAATTTGGGGGGACCCACAAAGGGGATAGAGTATCCTCTGGATATGATTTGGAGCACCCAGCGGTCTGATGTTATGGACTCCCATACCACTAGGTGCAAGGACAATCGTCCCCCGACTGCCTCCAGAGTAGAGCAGTCGGGCCACCTCTCAGGGTTGCTGCTCGGGTCTGTTCGAGAAAGGTTCTTGAGACCCAAAATTCCTTGGACCCCCTCTGACTCTGGGCCGGCATCCATTCTGTCCCCCTCTGCCTCTGGGGGAAGAAGAGCCCTGAGTGTCCCGGGAATAGTGTGACTTCCGAAACCACATCTTCTTTTGCCCTCTCTGGTTCCAGGAAAAGGACCTTTGAGGGTTCAAGAAGCAGATCCCGATGGCAGACAGTGTCTTCCCGTCCTTCTCACTCTGGACTAATGTCTCTTTGACAGTCTTACCAAAGAGACTAGAGCCGTCATAAGGGGCATTGACAAAGGACACTTGAAAGGTTCCGAAAACTGACATAGTCTGAGCCAGGTGCTGGGCCTCATGGACATGCCGGACCTAGCCGCTCCTTCAGCAGCATGTGAAAAGAGTCGCATGGACGTGTGTTGGAGACTGCTTTCAAAGGGGCCATCCTCACAGAGAACAAGATCCTGTCCTCCTGCGACATGGACTTAGAGGGAGACTCATCCAGCTCCTTTATCAGATCACACTGGAGTCTGGTGACATGGGCCAGGTAGTTCAGAGCCCTAATTGAAAAGGTAGCTGAAGCGTAAACCCGCTTCCCTAGGCAGTCCAGAATCTGCGACTCTCATTCAGGAGGATGAACCGAGGAACACTCCTGGGCAAGTTCCTTCTTTGTGGCTGCTGCTACCACCATAGCGTCTATGAGGGAGCCCTTGTTCCATGCTGGCCTGTCTGTGGGGGGACTCAAAATTTTGTCGGGTCTTTTTGGAATTGGTTCCATGGTGTCCGGCTCCTTCCATGCCCGCAAGGTGTCCAGGTCCACCAAAGGATATGCAGGAGGGGACACCCAGGAAGTAGATGGGCCCATACCGAAAGCCTCCAGGAACACAGACTCATCAGAGGAAGGTTTGGGGGCAAACCAACCTTCCCATTGGCATAGGATTTCCATGATGTCTCCAAAGGATACATCTTTGGGAACTGACCTAGGGGAACCTTCTCCATCATCCAAGTCCATATCCTCAGTGAGGGACTCAGGGGAGTCCAAGTGCCTCCCCTTGCACGTATGCTTGTGAGGCACCTCTCTGGTGGGGCTCTCCAGGGGGAACTCGCAAGCCACTTGTTCCTCAGGGGGAACCGTCTGGGGCTCCTCGATCACGGGCTGTCCCTCTGGTAAAATGATGGGGACCATAGAAAGAGCCAATGGGGGTCTGGATGGAGTCCAAGGGGGCAGTCAGGGGTCTCGATCCCGCGGAGAGAACCCTTTCTAACATGTCAAATGCCGGACAGTAAACCTCCTGAGAAACCAATAAGGAGGCTAGTCTCCCCGGGTCAGACGAAAGAATCGGAGCCGGGCCCGAAGTGGACGGAGCTCCAAGGGAGGGAACTTGGCCCGACAAAGGCGGAGCCGATGAAAAAGGCTCCAGCTCCGAGAGATGCTCGGATCCGAGCTGGTCAGATCCAACATGCTCCAGGCAGCTGTCGGCGTCGAGGAAGCAGGTACCATCAGCACCGACCCCCTGACTAAAGCCATCCTCGGATCCAAATGCTTCAAACCCAATGGATGGATTGGAGAAGGATATATCGGCTGGAAAAAAGGAAGCAAGCTCCCCCCTCCTGAGGGAGAGGGGGTTGGCAAGACCCCCATCTGGATCTGAGTACGGATGAGCCTCCTCATCATTTTATCCATATCAACCTCAGACAAAGACCGAGTGGACCTTGACGAGGCCATGGACTGAGGCCCTAGAAGCTGAGCGTGTCTCCTCTGGCTCCGGGGAGAACCTCAGAGATCGGAGCCGAGGGGAGTCACGGATCCTTAAAGTTCTGACTGGTGAAGGGAGGTCTGGAAACCTCTTGCGCTTTTCCCTCTACTTCGACTCTCTCTCCTTCTCTCTGCCCCTTTTTTGCTCCGCTTCCACAGGCTTTTGCACAGGAAGTTGAGTCCCAGCCTGGGAGGGAGGACAAGCCAGGGGAAGAGAAGAAGGAGAGGCGGCCACAGCAGACGCTGTGACTGAAGCTGAAGATGAGGCAATAGTCTCAGAAGGGGGAAGAAGGCCTTTCAGGGCCAACTTGGCCTTCCTGTCTTTAATGGCGCGTGGGTTGAACCCTGCGCATATAGTGCAGTCTGTGCTCAGATGGGCCATGCCTAAGCACATAACACACAGAGTGTGGCCATCCGTAGGGGATAACTTATGGCCACACTCGGTGCATCTTTTGAAAACAGGCTTGTCAGCCGTAATGTGAGAAAAAGAATAACTAAAAAAGAAAATGTTATTTCTTTCTTGCTGAGAACACCCACTCACCACACTCGCACACAGAACAATTTCGGGGGGGGGGGGGCAAAAAATACACACAACTATTCTAACTAAGCTAACTACCCTAAAACTATGAAACTCAACGCACCAAGCGAGGGGAGGAGAAAGGGGAATATACTCTATCACTATCTAAAAATTTTTAAAGGAAAAAAAAAAAAGAGATATTTTAAAGTTTTTGCCCACTGAAAACTTGGAGCTCTAGAGATCACGATGCATAAGCTATTTGTGGCAAATGAGATCTGGGGAGCTGGAAGGTAGTGGAGGTGTATTATGGGTAAGGGGGGAGCTTGGAGCAGACGTTAGTAAAGTTGCCGGCTCAGATCCGATACGGATCTGGTATCCCACAGGTTGAAGACCAAATGAAGTAAACTTACTTCAGATATAACAGACATCAGTAGAGAATCAAAACCAAATGAGCCAATAGGAAAATACAATTAATAATTCAATGAACCAGCCCTTGTGCTTGTAAAGCTGGTTTTAAAGGAACCTTGCTGTTAATTCCTGGTTCCCTATATGCCTGAAGAGCAATAATCCATTTCAACTCTGCTTGTTCTACTTTATTAACAACATCAGCAACTCTAATGTCTTCATAAATAATTTGTAAAACTAGAAAACAAAAGTTATTATTAAAAATGGAAACATGTCGTGCAAGTGCATTAGTAGCTGAGCAATTTCTAATGTCACTTAAATGTTCCAGAACCTATCCCTTAAAGGGACGATTAGTCTTTCCCACATAAAAACATTGGCAATGATTACATGCAGCTAAATACACAAAATCTGAGGTCTTACTGTCTACATAAAACCTTGGTTCAAACATTTTTTTTTTCAGTAGTGGGATAAATAAAATATTTTTCAATGGAAATGCATTCTCCTCCCCAGCTGATGTACTGTCCAGCTTACAGAGATCAGCAAAAACATCTGTGCATATTGTAAAAATACAGGTGAAATGACATTTCTTTGGGGGGGGGGGTACGAAAATCCTATTGGTTACAGAATCCCCTGTAGCGCAGTCAACAACACACAGACCTTGCATACAGCAGCAATGCTGGGACATTCCATTCAATAGCAATGCTCATTTAAATGATTCCTCCTCATGATATACTACATATTACATCACATGTACTGTAATGTTATGCCACCTACAGTCACAGGCAATGAGCTCAACATGTTTGTGAATTCCTCTTGCCCATAACTGCAGACAGCAGCACTCTATAGATGTTAAGACTCTAAATTAGCAGTACTATTAGACTGCAGTTCGATGTGTGTCATGTTACTACTGTGATTCAGGACTTGCTGTAACAGCAGACCTGCACATTAAACTTTAGTGTGTACTACTGCATTATGGGAGTGCACACTATGTGTATCATCCCCAGGCTGACTCACAATCAAACATTCAGCCGTATTAAAAAAAAAAAAACAGGCTTTCACTGGCTACCATCTTTTTCTGAGTAAAAGGTAGAAAACAGTATTTACTAAATTCGGAAATCTGAAAATGTGTCTCAGTGAAAAATGTTAGCACCTGCTTGAAAGAGAAAGGTGCTTAACATAACTTTTAGCGGAAAAAAATTGAACCAGATTTTATTACCTGCTTCATAAAAAAGAACGCATGCAGTTCATTAAAACTTTCACTTCAGCACAATGTTCTAGCATCATAATTTTTTTTCACGTCATAAACCAGATAATTCAAGCATTCATATATGGTATTCATCTGGGTGGTTACCAGCTCCTCTATCCAAGGTGCAAGTAAAAAGAATGAGACAGCAGCAACCACCTAGTACACTTCATTAACCATGACAATACGCTCTTGTCCAGTTATGTTCTGAATTAAAAGGAATGGTAATATGTGGTGTAAAATGTTTTACTGATGTTACTATAACTATTTAAACAGGATACCAGCCAGCCAGACAATTCAGTTTCAGTGACGAAATAAACTAGTGTATATGTTTTTAAAATACTGCAGGCACCTCTTTACTCATCTTAAGAGACAGAAAATGAATGTTAGATCATTCTAAAATGAAAAAGCACTGCAACTGTGTGTGAGTATACATACATATATGTATGTATATATACACACACACACACATATATCTACCTATATCTACACACTATATATATATATATATATATATATATATATATATATATATATATACACACACACAATATATATATATATATATATATATATATATATATATATATATATATATATATATATATCCCCTCCCCAGTACTATAAATATCACCTTAGGTCTCCCCTGAAAAGAGGCCACTAGCTTATTGGGACTAACCCGATCAGCAAAGCAAAAATAAAAAACAAAATAAATAAATAAAAAATAAAAGTGTGTGTGTGTGTGTGTGTATGCTTAAAAGGACTCTCCCCTTGCAGAAGTGAGAGTATAGCCTCTGTGGTCAGCCCACTGCATGTCCCCTTCCAGGTGTGCACAGAAGTAGGTCTTGCAGCAAATATTCTCAAACAACCTCTTTTGCCTGAAAATGAAGGATCCTCTTGGTCAATTTTTACCTCAGTGAGTGACTAACCAAGAGGACACTGAGACAGTTGGGACAAAATGAACAAAAAAAAAGTCCTTGAAACATTTTTCCCATGTTCCATGGATGCTTCTGACTCTTCCAACTTGACAACTGTTTGTGTAGCACTATCACGTCTTATGTGAAATGACAGTTCCTGTTAGTGGAACTACAGACCACTGTAGACTTGAATGAATGAGTGCTTCTCAGAAACAGCAATGACTTTTTTTTTTCCAGAAATCATTTCTTAATCCAGCTGCATAAAGAACCCATTTCGTAAGCAAACTCATATACAGTGAGGTATGTATGAACCAATTAGTGCTGCATACACAGGGGGCTATCTGCCCTTTGGATTTATGACTTGCACTGTCCTGTTCATGAGATACCTGTTTTATAGACAATCTAGCATGTCTAACTACTTAATCATACTTTCCTCTGATTTGACATGAAGTACTTTTAAGATAATGCACATCACTAAATTTGTATCGTCTTAAGTGGCATTAGGAAATCACAAAAGTACTGGTACAAAACTAATAAAAAAACAAGAGTCAAACTAACCCCCTTAAGGCTGCAAAATTTTGCCTTTTGTAATAATCCAGAAGGAGTGCTGTTCTTTCCCTGCATCTCCTACCATCCACTTCAAAATTCTCATCCTGCAAGGCCAGTGTCAAATGCTCAGCAATCTTTGCCCACACCCGACCAGGTTCCTTCAAGATGAATGGGTTCTGTGTAAGCACCTCCCTGAGCAGCATAATATCATGTCGTGCAGTAAACCGTACCTGCCTCTTCCGAGTCGACCCATGGGTGGAACTTGCACTGAAACCTGCAATTACAAAACTGATGATGTTACTCAAGAAATGACACCAATAGGCCACCTAAACACTTTGAAAACAGACAAGAAAGTTGTCAAAATTATTTTGCTTACCACCTCTAATGTTGTTGAGAAGACTTTTTGTGTGTTTAGTTTTCATACTGACTTGATAAAGTCATGTCAACATAACATATTAAAAGTTGCTGTGTAGTCAGGCAGGTTATGTGCCTGTCACAATCACTGACTCTGTACTCTCAACACATCAAGGAACCACTGCAACATTCACACTCAGTAAGAAACATATTGCAGAAGACTCCACTAGTCCTTATCATCAGCAACATGGCACTGGACCTTATCTAATTTCTCATTACCCCATGGGCATTTTGTTTCTGGCCTTTATGACTGAACATAGACCTGTATGAAGCACACTCTTAGGTGTAGAGAGTATGCCTAGACAGAGGTTGTGATATGTTTACCTGTGTCCTGCTTATGTGAAACTCCATTACTCAAACCTGGATACATAGAATGAGCTCAGAAAACACACATTTGTTTGTTTTTAGACCATTCTAATATGGAACTATTCATGTTGCCAGCCTGTCTAAGGTTATTTGCTTGACTAAGCCTACTTTATGTGAAACCTGGTGACATGAACCAGATTTGTTGAACAGACTCAAAGTACACAAGTAATAATCCACCTCGAGGTTATGTGATCAATGAGTTGCTTATACTAAAGTAATGGGGTGCAGGGGGTATGGAGGCTTGCCCCGTGCATAAAACATTTGTGTTTGTCTGTGCTCACTCCCTGTATCAGGTTTGAGTAAAGGAGGATCACATATGTAGGATACAAATAAACATATCACAACCTCTGTCTAAGCATATTCTCTACACCTAAGACTGTGCTTCACACTAGTCCATGTTCAGTCATCGAATTAAAATTTCAGTGAATGACTAATAAGTGAATTTTAAATATCAAAATTTAAATTACTGAACATGCTTATCTTCAAAAATAAAATCATCAAATGGCCATAGTTGGGCAACATCGCAAGCAATTGATGATGCTGTGCACCTTGTCAACCAAGGTGGGAGGGTCTGCCCCCCACACCTCCCTAACTATATCTACCAACTCTGAGATTGCACTACAGTGGGGAATAGGGCAAATTTATAAAAGGGTTTGTTTGGCTTACCTTATGCATCACGGTACTTCCTGGTTGTTGGCCAGCTATGGCCATTCAATGATTTTATTTTCAAAGATAAGTGTGTTCAGTAATTTAAACTTTCGATGTTTAAAGTTTGATTATTAGTTGTTCGCTGAAATTTTAATTTGATGGCTAAACACAGACCTGCTTTACACAGCTAATACAAAAACCTTGCCCACCTAAACTGACAAATTATCTCCAGTACTAGATTACACATTTTCTCACAGCATTCTCTAATGGTGCTCCTTCTCCCAGAAAATAAATCTCTAGGTCTCATAGTTTTTGCTCCCATATTTTCATATTCTGTTGGCCCTTCCACCCTCCAGGGCCACCGAGACCCATTCTTTCACTTCTGCTGGTGCTAGAAAGTGCTAGCTGGGAGGGATGACAGACAGACACAATACTGCCATCATCCATGTAGGGTGCAGGAAATTCACAATGCTTGCCTAGAGTGCAAGCATTCCTTCTTTAAGTTTACCCTTCCATTCCTCAGGTTGCATAAATATACTTGCAGAACCTCGGCAAATGGACCTCCTGCAGTGGGCCAGCTAACACTGATCACACACTCCCATTCCTACAGCAGATTTAGCACCTCCACTGCTGATGCTTCTAATCATACCCAGGTCGGCTGAGGAGAAGTTAGGACATTATCTCTCCAAAACACAAGAGCTGCCAGTGACTTTTCTCACTTTCTCTGTTAAAGCTACAGAAAGTACATTAAGTACATTAATTGTACTTCCAATCTTCCTTCACTTTTTCACCCTTTATCAGCCTTAAAAGACATACAAGAGGTAGATTTCCGACCCAACAACACACACCTTTGCTCCTGATCATGCCCAAACTGTCCCATATTCTTTTTCTCTTCCTCATCATCGTCATCTTTCTCAGCCCTTTGGCATCACTCTGGTCTCTGAGACTGCTTTAATTTACTGCCTACTGATTTCTACACTGACATCTTTACACATTCTGTTATTCATGCTGTTCTTGCCCTTTTAATGCTTTCTGGATTTTGTACACATAAGTACAATTATCACTGATCCATACTGTAACATGTGCATTGCAAGTTGTTTAATTCTGCTCTGTACCACATCAAAAATGAAATACTATACCTTGGTCCATCATTCCTACTTCACATACTTAAACTGCCTTTATGAATGTATGTGTCCCTGTATTCAAACATCATTATATAAAAGACCTGCAGTGTATGCAAAATGGAGATACAGACCGCTTTCATGTGCAAACTACAGGCATTTTTTTAAATAAAGGCTTACATTTTGCATATAAATTCTGACACGAGAAAAGCTTTATTAGGCATCAGACCTCAGATACATAAAGCCAAATAAAAAAATCCAGTTCTATTGTTAAAATCCTTTTCAAAAATCAAGCAAAATACATTTTGTATAAACACTATCAGCATCAGATGCAACCCTTAATCATAAGCATGTTTTTCTTTAGCCACTAAATTCCAAATGATCATCTCTTCCAGAAACATTCAACTATCACTTTAAGTCCACTATGTCCCTTTCCAAACTCAGTTCCCCAAATTAGTTGAGAATCATTTCTTTTATTTCTTCTTGCAACAAAGTTCTTATTAAAAAATATATATGAACAGGGAAAGGAACACAGGAAATGTTGAAAAATTAGGAATTAGGGGCCTCTGTCAAAGAAAACTCCTCAGAATACCCTCAAATAATGACACCACTTACAGACATGACAAAATAATATGTAAGCACAAAGAAAGTAAAACTATGGTTTACCAGTTATTTACAGCTTTGTTACAGAATCAGTTGACTCGCAGAGACATCCAATAATACAGTGTACCCATCAAAGCATTACTTCTAAAACGCACATACTAGATTATGTAAAATACAGTCAAATGTTCATCCTTGCTTGCAAACAAAATGCCAAACTAAGAATTAGTAACACCTGGAATTAAAGGGTGAACAAATTAACATAAAAGTAACATAAAATGTAGAAAAAGGTACCGGTAGGTTGGATATGGGAAAGAACAAAGGAGGGATTCATTAATAAAGAAAAAAAAATAACAGGAAAATGGCTATGAAAAAAGATAAACTGGAATACAATACAAGCATTTCACAATGGTATATCTTGCACTGCAAGTGAGCTAAACTGAAGTAAGAGCTGTTATAGACATGTGGCCAATAAAATGAGAAAGTACCAGTCACTCAGCAAGCAGAATTTAAGACAACCATCCTTGACTGTATTCAAAATATGTTACACAAGTTCCATGGGTGGCAGGTAATATATACAGATGAAAACCAACAAACCTTGAATCCTGGTGTGAAAAAAGTTCTCCTTTATTGAATAGACCCAACAAAATCCAACAAAATCTATGTTTACCATTATCTGTCTCTATAGATGTAAAAAGCTGTGGTTTAAATTAACATTAACAATTACACAAAACACTAAAATATTAAAGTAGAAGGAAAAAGCATTCTAGATGTTCAACAAATATCATGCTCCTTTTTTTATTCATATATTTTTTATTCATATTTTTTATTCATATATTTCTATATTTCTTTATTCATATATTTTTATTCATATATATATTTTTACTTTTACTTTTATGTTTGCAGATTATGTGCAGCAATAGTATGTTCATTTTTTTTTAATCAATTAACTATTTAAGTTTAATGATGTAATGTAATTCACCTATTAAGGTTCAATTAGTGAAAGGCTTACTATATAAGGATTGATGGTAGTGTTCATTAATTACTCTGATGATGCCCTACTTACTAGGGTGAAAGCGCTTAGTCATTGTCGTTGTTCCTACTTGTTTGTGGATTTTGTTGGATTTTGTTGGGTCTATTCAATAAAGGAGAACTTTTTTCACACCAGGATTCAAGGTTTTTCATCTTTTTCGTTTGTGGAGGTTCTAACATCATTGTTTATCCGACGGCCTGATTGCATCCCGGTGAGTTTCTGATATATAGACCAACAACGTATGTGATGACTACATACGTGATGACAACGTTTTGTTCATCAAGTTAACCTTCCATCCACAATTTCATCGGCTACAAACATTCTAAATAGAGTTTTCTACTCTTAAGAAGTTGTCTTAGATACTTTTGTTGGAAGTTTTGCAAAGTACTACCTGTGCTTTTCTACAACAACTGTGCACCACAGAACTTTACAGTATGGACTTTTTTTAAACAGACTTATCATTGGTAGTACCGTTCCTTTCTATACAATTCAAGTGATTTTTTAATTTCTTGTTTTACTACCTTATATGACACTACCCATCATCCTGCCTTGTTAAATACCATTGACTAAACGTTACTTTGCATTGAAATTTCACCGATTCTCAATAACAATTTTGTAACAGTATGGACATGCAGCGATTATTGCAAGAACATTTAGATATCACTAACAAATTAATTAAAACGCTGCGCACCAACTTAAAAATCCGCAGCTGAGGGTGAAGTTTTGATAACGGAATCTCAGGAGCAACTCTTTACGCTGCACTCTACTCCTAATACAAGTGTACAGAGGCCGGTTACTAGGCAACCATCTACAAGTACTTCGAATCACGGCGTGACGTCAGGGAAAGAAGACGCAAATATCCCACCCCTAACGAACAGGTCGACTAGATCTCATAACCATGAAGAACGGAATCAGACAACACGCAGTGTTCGTTCTAATCACAACAACAACTACACATCGAATATGGACTTGAATAATTTTCTTACGGCTCCATCCTTAAATAAGAGACAGCAAACTACGTCAAGAGATATGGGTACACTCAATACACAACTATTAGAATTTGAAAAAACTTTAAGAATTTTTAAATCGCTTCAGATGGACAATGCGTTCCTGGAACGCTCTCTTGAACTAAAACAGGTACCAAAGGGGCTACGCCTCTTTAAGCTACCACATGGCTTCCAGGAAGGCACAGAAATATTTACAGAACTATTACATCTTTTTGATAGAACTGGTTTAGATTTAATAAGACTGATTATTCGTAATAATAATGATAGACTGAATGTATTAAAGGAGAGACTGAACATTTTGGACAGTAACATTAAAGCTGATTTGTTATATGAACACAACAAATTCAGGCTAGAAAACATTTTTAAGGATATTGACAGGTATATCAATAAGGGTTTGGACATTAAAAATAACAAAATAGAAAGAGATAGTAGGGATTATAACAACAATAAAGCCTACATCCACTTTAGGGAATACAAAAATATGCAAGTTCAAAATCGAAAACAAGTTATGGTGAACAGACAAGACCCTATTCCTAATAATGATAACGTGAATACCAACCAAGTTAATTTTAATGATGAAGTTCAACCAGTTTTTTTAGAACCTCCATCCCTGAGGAGATCAGAACGGATAAGGGAACAACAGAACAGTCACAACCAACATTCTCACAGATATCACAACAACCAGCCATACAGAACCTACTCATGGCAGAGATAGCCACTACAAATTATAGTTATATAGAAGTGACTAGTGAGATAATAAATGGTTCAAAAAACAATATTGACACATTGTATCAAACACCAGATACACAGGGAATAGGTGAGTTGTTAGTGACAGTGAACAGTTTGAATGAGAATTGTTTGGATGTAGTACCAAATAATGTTATGGAAGACTGTTCTATTACTTCTTTCTCAGGTTTTAATTTTTACAATTTTACAGGACACAAATTCGACAACAAATGTTTACAACTATTAAGTAAAGGCTTCACATTTATACCGACATTTAAACTAGATGTAGGTAAAGTGTTGATAAATTTGAAAATTTACACTAGACTTTTAAATTTAAAAATATTTTTTCACAACACAGGTGATCCAGTGCAGAGCTCCAGACATTTGAGTCTTAAACGTCATAGCACCTTTATACCCCCACAAAATTGTATGATACAGATTTTTGAAAAGTTATGTGAATCACAAATCAGAAGAATCACTAAATACAACAATATTAATAAAAGTAATTTGACACTATCAGAGAATTTTTGTCTTAAAGAACTTCTGGTTCAGACAAATATCAAATTATGAAACCGGACAAAGGTGGGGGAGTAGTTATTATGCTTAGTTCTGACTACAACAATAGGATGTCTACTTTGTTGGAAGATAAAGAAACATATCAAAAGGTTAGTAGAAATGAGATCAACCAAGCATACACTAAGATTGATTGGCTGTTTTATGAATTCTTGATGGATGGGAGAATAGACCAACAAACCTATAATTGCATCTCAGTTGAATTCCCAATCACCCCATCTATATTTGGGATTCCCAAGATTCATAAGAACATGAACCATCCTCCGTTTAGACCTATAGTGTCAGCAAAAGGATCAAAGACAGAACCATTAGCAGCCTATATAGATTTTAAATGTAAACCTATTCTGAATTCTATACCACACATTTTAAAAGATTCATGGCATTGTCTTGAAATTATAAGACAATTCATGAATACTTTTGATTTTAGAACCAAATTCTTAATGGCCACTGTAGATGTTATCAACTTATTTACAGTTATTCCCCATGATCAAGGTTTGGAGATGTTTGAAGCATGCTTAAATAAATATAGTAAACACAACGGTCCTGATCACCGATTACTTACTGAGATGCTAGAACTGGTTCTGGAGAACAATTTTTTGTTCTTTAACAACAATTTTTTTAGACAAACAAAGGGGTAGCTATGGGGGCCAGGTGTGCCCCATTTACAAACTTGGTTTTAGCCTATTGGGAATCTGAGTATGTCTTTACAAGTAAACTTTGGAACAAAGTGTTGTTATACCTATCTAGATGACATTCTTATTTTTGGAAAGGATCTGAAGATGAATTTAATGAATTTGTTATTTTTGGGTAAAACTACGAGTTTTCTCAAATTTACTAGTCATGTGTTTGTTAACTTTTAGATATTACGCTCTGTTTGGATAATAACAAGTTTGAATCAGGTATTTACAGGAAGAAAACATATTCAAATTCTTTTTACATTTTGACAGTTGTCACCCGATGCATCAAAAAAGAATTTAGTTAAAGGACAAATGGTTCGATTGTCAAGAATCGTTAGTAATGAAGTAGCTTTTGAATGTGAATTGGACAAAATTATAAATATGTTTTTGGCTAGAGGATATCCTGCTGATATTGTTCAAGAGATTAGCAGAGATTTTAACTAAAAGGTGTACATTATACAAACCGATTATCTCCTTGGACTTTGATACTAATATAAGCATGAAATCACTAACTACAAGACATGACACTTTTATTTTACCATTTAATCACTGTTCTCAACAGATAGTTAAAGCTATATATGAATCTTGGACTAGTGTCTTTGAACTAAATCCAGAACTTATGGATATTTTGGGAAATACACCCAAAATAACATTTAGTAGAGGTAGAAATTTAAAAATCTGTTTGAACAGCACACTAATCATGCATAAAAATCTAAAATGAGTAAATGTGGAGCATGCCACGTTTGTAGATTTATTAACGATGGTCCCTACCTCTCTATTCATAAATATGTTAAGACTATTAGATGTCCAGGGGTATGTAACTGTAACTCAAATATGGTGGTTTATGTAGCATCCTGTACTGCCTGTCAAGCGTTTTATGTAGGGAAAACGATTAGAAAACTCAAAACACGAATCAGTGAACATTTACGTGATATAAAAAAACATAAAACAACCAGTGCTCTTTATAATCACAGTATCAATTGTCTTAATTTTAAAAGATTTATATTTTTTATTATCGACAGAACATACAACAAAGGAAACAACGGTGGCGATGAAAAAATGATACTGGAAGCCAAGGAATGTTTGTGGCAACTTAGGTTGAACGCCACAACATGGCCTGGCATTAATGAACACATTTCTATATCTAGCATATTAAAGCTTAAATCGCAGTTTATATAATATTGCATTTCCGGTACCATTACACCACCTTATATTTTAACGTTCTTGTTCATATTTTAACGTTTCCTGTTTACATTCATATGTTCATATACATTATGTTCATATACACTATATTAATATGTTAATATATATTTATAGTATATTTTTATGAATTTATATTTATATTTGTGTATTTATTTGTATAATTATGTAACATTATATATATATACATGTTTATATAGAAATATATATGTATTTGATAACATTCTTAATACATACATATTTTAGTACAATTCAAAATATTTTTATACTTATACTTTTATATTTAAGATTAAATTTATATTCTATAAATTATATATATTTATATTAAAAATATATTAAAAATTTATTATTTATATTTTTTTATATTTATATTTAATATTTAATACACATATACAATATATTCAAATATTAAGATAATTGGAACATTCCTATATTGTATTTATTTTTACATTGCAAAAAATTTTACTCTCTGATTATGATTTATTGGTTTTAATACATATACATATGTATATTATTTATTTTTTGTGATACTGTGATTATTCATTTATTTTATTTATTTTATTTTATTTCATATATATACAAAACAATAAATACATTCTATGTTTACCATTATCTGTCTCTATAGATGTAAAAAGCTGTGGTTTAAATTAACATTAACAATTACACAAAACACTAAAATATTAAAGTAGAAGGAAAAAGCATTCTAGATGTTCAACAAATATCATGCTCCTTTTTTTATTCATATATTTTTTATTCATATTTTTTATTCATATATTTCTATATTTCTTTATTCATATATTTTTATTCATATATATATTTTTACTTTTACTTTTATGTTTGCAGATTATGTGCAGCAATAGTATGTTCATTTTTTTAAATCAATTAACTATTTAAGTTTAATGATGTAATGTAATTCACCTATTAAGGTTCAATTAGTGAAAGGCTTACTATATAAGGATTGATGGTAGTGTTCATTAATTACTCTGATGATGCCCTACTTACTAGGATGAAAGCGCTTAGTCATTGTCGTTGTTCCTACTTGTTTGTGGATTTTGTTGGATTTTGTTGGGTCTATTCAATAAAGGAGAACTTTTTTCACACCAGGATTCAAGGTTCGTTGGTTTTCATCTGCGTTACTAGTTTTTCATTTGTGGAGGTAATATATACAGTTTGTGTGTGTGGAAGGTGCCCTGAAGCACTGGAAGCTGGCTCGCTGATATATTCTTATCACGACAGAACCCATATAGCTGTGGCTACTGCAGCAGTGATCATAATGAAGACCATTATACTTTCTTAGCTTGACCCATCTTTTCATATTCCTGCCTGTGTGTGACATTAACTATGCTGCTCAGTAATGCCACATGGAAACTACTCTGTGGGTGCTCACAAAGTACAGGAATTTTCAGTGGAATCAAAATTTTAAGTGTAATTGGAGGATATAAATAAGAAGTTATGTACTCACCATAATGTTCCATCTGAGTAGGCAAACTTCATTTGGCAGCAACCTATGGGTCTTTGGATCCATATCGGATCCGAGCCGGCAGTTTCCAACAGCTGAGATCCAAGCTCCAAGCTCCTCCCCCTACCCATAATCCCCTGCCATCCCTACCTGACCTCAGATCGAGTTTGTCTAATGCAAGACTTGCACCAAATAGCCAGTCTATGGTCTGACCTCGATACAATCAGATGACAAAAGAGTAATATAAACATTCGACGGTCAGGGGGAAGGAGGGAGGGACGGTTTCTGCCAAATTAAGTTTACCTACTCAGATGGAACGTTATGGTGAGTACATAAGTTCTTAATCTGAAGTAGTTAACTTCATTTGTGCATCAACCTATGGGACAGAATCCCCAGCTACCTAAATCTTGGGAGGTCCTCATGGAAGGATGTTCCGGAGCACTGCAAAGCCAAAGGATGCTCTCTCTCTGGAAACCAGGTCCAACTTATAATGATTTATAAAGGTATGAGATGAAGCCCAAGTGGCTGCCGAACAAATTTCATCCAATGAGACTCTAGAACGAAAGGCAGCAGAGGTGGAAATTGACCTAGTAGAATAGGTGTGGACTCCTTGGGTTGCGGGCTGGCCAGAACTTTCATATGCTAGTAGAATACACTGTGAAATCCATCTGGACAGTGTGACTTTAGAAACTGATTTTCCAAAATTAGATTTAGCAAAGGAAATAAACAGCTGGTCTGATTGCCTATGACCAGCTGTTCTGTGTAAGTAGAAACGTAGTTGTCTATGAACATCCAACAAGTGCAATTTATATTCACCTTTGTTTTGGTAATTGGGAAAGAAGACAGGTAAGTTAATAGTTTGATTGATACTTGATTCGGAAGCAATCTTAGGAAGAAAGGAGGGATTGGTCCTGAGGGATACTCTGTCTTTGTGAAAAGTCAAATACGGTGGCTTGGCGGAAAGGGCTTGTAGTTCAGAAACCCTTCTGGCCGAAGTGATAGCGACGAGAAAGGCTGTTTTCCAGGATACTAGTTTAAGATCCACTGAAGCTGCGGGCTCAAAGGGAGGAGCTGTCAAAGCCTGGAGCACGAGCGCTAAATCCTAAGGAGGGACTACGTCCTTCACCGGGGGTCTTAGTAGGAAGGTACCCTTCAAAAAGGCCTTACGCAATCTGGTTGAGATCAAAGGGCCTAGGTCACTCCCCACGTGATAATGTGAAATTGCTGCCAGCTGAACTCTGACCGTGGAAGAGCTGGCTCCTTGGTCAAAAAGTCCTGACAAAAAGTCTAACACCACGGGCAACGGAGCCGTAAAGGGGTCTAAGTTTTGTTGCTGCGCCTAAACAAAAAAAAGTTTCCGTTTGCTATCATAAAGTCTTCTAGTAGACGGCTTGTGGGCCGCCACTAAGATAGCTTTGACTGGAGAAGAGATACCGGGAGTCCTAGCTAGGAGTGGAACTGGAGCAACCAAGCCGTGAGCTTCAGATTGTCTAGATTCGGGATCAGAAGGTCTAACGGGTGCGAGATCAGATCCGGGATGGGATCCAGAATCCAGGGAGGATTCACTAGATGAGACCATAGATAAGGGAACCAAGCCTGACGAGGCCAGAATGGGGCAATGAGGATTATTCTGCTCCCCAGCCGACTGGCTTTCTGTGAACTTCAGCATTAGAGGAAGAGGAGGATAAGCATAAAGGAGACCGGGTGGCCAAGCATGTGCCAGAGCATCTCGGGAGGATTCCCAGGTGGGGGAATTAGAGCAAAGTAGTCATTGCACTTCGTGTTTGAGGGAGAAGCGAAAAGATCGCAACAAGGTTGACCCCATTTGGAGAATATTTGTTTTGCTACTTCGGGATTCAGAGACAACTCGTACAGCAAGAGAATCGTGCGACTCAGTCTGTCCGCTAGGATGTTGGACCGTCCCGGAATGTGCGTCGCTATGAGAAAGTGGTTGGTGGAGATCACCCATTCCCACACTCTCATGGCCTCTCGGCAAAGTGGATAGGACCTGGTTCCCCCTTGTTTGTTGATATACCAGACTACCGACATGTTGTCCGTCTGGACCGCAATAGTCCCCACGGGAAGAAGGCTCTGGAGTGCTTGCAACGCCAACAGCACCGCCCTCATCTCTAGGACATTGATATGCAGCGAGGTCTCTGTGTGGTCCCACGTGCCTTGGACTATCCTGCCTAGACAATGCCCCCCCCCACCCAAGGCGAGAGGCGTCCGTGGTCACCATGGTTAGGGGATGGGACATAGCAAAGGGCCGACCTTTGAGGAGGTCTGGGGACTGGAGCTACCACAGGAGGGCCTTCCTGCAAACCTTGCTGAGGCGAATGGGATGGTTTAGAGGGTAATGCAGGAAGGACCATTGGACTTGGAGGGTCCACTGCAGGACCCTCATGTTCAAACGCGCCATGGGCAGCAGGTCGATGGCTGCTGCCATCGACCCTAGGGCCCTCAGGACCAAAGCTGAAGGAGATGGGGAATGAAGAATTGCCCGCACATGGAGTCTTAGGGTTCGAAGCCCATCCGAAGTCAAGAAGGCTAGGAGCCGGCACGTATCCAATCTGGCCCCGATGAAGTCTATGATTTGGGTCGGCAGGTGGGAAGATTTCTCTACACTGACTGTGATCCCCAGCCGGGGAGCTAGACGGAGGAAAGAGTCCCTGGCCGCGCAGAGTAGATGCCTTGTGGGGGTGGTCAGGAGCCAGTCGTCCAGGTAGGGGAAGACCTGAATTCCCTGGAATCTCAGGTGAGCCGCTATCACTGACAAAACCTTGGTAAACACCCTGGGGGCTGTGGTGAGACCAAAGGGGAGGACCCTGAATTGGTAATGACTGGCTCCTAGCTGGAAGCGGAGGAACCTCCTGGAGCGTCTGTCCATCAAGATGTGGTAGTACGCATCCTTGAGGTCGATAGAGCATATCCAGTTGTTCTCTTGCAAGAGGGGGAGAATGGATTGAAGTGTGACCATCCGGAACTTTTCTTTGGTTACTGACAGGTTCAAGAGGGATAGATCGAGAATTGGCCTCAAGTCCCCCGTCTTTTTTGGCACCAAGAAGAACCTGGAGTAAAAGCCCAATCCGAAATGGTCTGGGGGGACGTGCTGAATGGCTCTTTTTTCTAGCAGCTGCTGGATTTCCGCAGCCGTGGCCTCCCTCTGATCGGGGGGGGGGGACATCGGGGAGGAATCTGGGATTGCGAGGGGGATGAAGAAACAGGATTTGGTAACCTCTGGATATGATACGAAGCACCCAGCAATCTGTCGTGATGGACTCCCAAGCTGCCAGGTGCCTCGAAAAACGCCCCCCAACTGCCTCCAGAGTGGAGCAGTCGGGTAACCTCTCAGGGTTGCTGCATGGGCCGATCAGAGAATGATTCTCTGGACCCAAAACTCCTCGGACCCCCTCTGCCCCTAGGGCGTCCACCCTGTCCTCCTCTGCCTCAGAAGGACTGGGTGTCCGGAGTGTCACAGGACTGTTGCAACTTCCGGAACCACATCTTCTTCTGTCCCTTTTGGTTCTTGGAGGAAGCGGACTCAGACGGCAGACAATGTCTTCCCGTCCTTCTCGCTCTGGACTAAAGTTTCTCGTACGGTTTTGCCAAAGAGGGCAGAACCATCAAATGGGGCATTAGCAAACGACACCTTAAAGGGTTCCACGAAATCACAGTGGTGGAGCCACGCCTGTCGCCTCATGACTATGCGCGCTCCGCTAGCTCTAGCGGCTCCTTCCATAGCATGGGATAGTAGCTGCATAGAGGTATTAGAAATAGACCTAAGAGTGGCCATTCGGGCAGAGTACACCTGCTTGTCCTCTGCCAACATAGACTCCGGGTGTGACCCAGCGTACTCTTTAATAAGGTCTCGCTGGAGCCGTATGACATGTGCCATGTAGTTCAGTGACCTTACCGAGAAGGTAGCTGAACTGAAGACTCACTTCCCAAGGCGGTCCATCGCCCGAGACTCCTTGCTAGGAGGATGGACCGAGGGACTTTCTTGGGCCAGTTCCCTCTTGGTGGCTGCCACCACCAACATGGCATCTACCGGGGATCCCTTACTCCAGTGCACTCTGTCGGAGGGGGGACTAAGTATCCTATCAGGTCTCTTCGGGACGGGCTCCACAGTGTCAGGCTCCTTCCACACCTGGTAGTGATCAGGTCTACTGGAGGGGACACCCAAGAGGTAGACGGGCCTGGTTCAAATGCCTCCAGAACACAGACTCGTCCGAGGTAGGCTTTGGGGCGGACCACCCTCCCCTTATTCTGAGCATCTCCGTGATGTCTCCAAAGGAGACGTCTTCGGGGGGTGATCTTGGGGAACCTTCCCCTTCCTCCAAATCTGTGTCCTCGGTCAAGGACTCAGGGGAATCCAAGTGTCTCCTTTTGCACTTGCGCTTGTGAGGGACCTCCTCAGGGGGGGGGGCTGTCCGAGGAGGCCTCACCAGGCTCATCATGTCCCAACAAGGGAACTACCTGGGACGTTAGAGCAGGCTGTCCCAGGGGCTGGGTGATAGAAGCCAGAGCCAACTGAGAGGGAGTGCGGGGTGGAGCCATAGCTGTGGCCGGGGGCCTGGAATCCCTCGACAGAGCCCTCTCCACCACGTTGAAAGCTGAAGGAGAGCTGCTCTCTTTGGGATCCGAGAGCAAACCCTCCCTCGGATCCGAAGGGCCAGTATGCTCTGACCTGGATGGAGCCGAAGGCACACTGACACCCTTGGATCCGAAGCTCAGCTCTCGGCTCCGAGAGCTTGGATCCACCGAAAAGGGACCCGACAGACACGAGGGCGCTGTCAGCGCCAAAGTACTAGATACTATCGGCACTGACACCCCCCCGGCTCCAATGCCACTCTACTCCGAGGACTCCAAACCTGGGAAGCAGGTTGGAGAAGGAGCTATTGGGGCAAAAAAGGGGGTCAAGCTCCCCCCCCGGGGGGGAGGCAGGAGCACTACCATCTGCAGTTGGGCCTGGAGGAATCTTCTCATCATCCGGTCCAAATCTGCGTCCGTTAAGCTTTTGGTGGACCTGGACGAGGCCACAGAGGCGGGTCGGGAGTGCCGCCTCGAAGACCTTGAGGGAGACCGGGCCTCCTCCACCTCCGGTCCTGGTGAGAAGCAAGGTGACCGGAGCCGGGAAGGAGAAGGCTCGGAGGTCTTGAAGGGAGAAGCCCGCTTAGCTGGCGGGGCCAACGTAGAGGCCTCGGCCTGCCGCTTGTGGTGCTTCTCCCTGCGCTTCTCTTTTCTGGTTTCCCTATCCTCCTGGTCTGAGGTGGGAGGTTGAGTCCTGGCCAGGGGAAGGGAAGCAGTCGTGGGTACTGCCGCAGCTGCGGCAGGCAACGTGGCGGGACCGGAGGTCGGAACAGAGTCTAGGGGCAGAAGTCCCGCCAGAATCAACTTCGACCTCCGGTCCTTAAGTGCCCTGGGGTTGAATGCCGCACAAATAGTGCAACCAGATGAGAGGTGTTCAACCCCAAGGCACAAAACGCACAGAGTGTGGCCATCCGCTGGGGATAGCTTATGGCCACACTTGGTACATTTAGAAAAGAATGTCTTTGGAGCCTCAGACATTATACTAAGAAAGACACACACACTAGGCCCCAAACACACACACCCTGACGCTCTCACGGGTGTGGGGGGGGGATAAGCTAAAATTAAAATTTGTAGGGAAGAAAACTACAAGAGGAAGCTAAACACACACACAACACTTTTTTTTTTTTTTGACAGGAAAGTAAAGAAAAAAGACAAAATTTCCTCACAAAGTCTTGATTAGAAAATCCCAACACCTGGAACTCAAAGATCAAGCTGCTGGCTTCAACCGTGGCAAACTAGATCTGAGGTCAGGTAGGGATTGCAGGGGATTATGGGTAGGGGGAGGAGCTTGGAGCTCGGATCTCAGCTGTTGGAAACTGCCGGCTCAGATCTGATGACCCATATGTTGATGCACAAATGAAGTTAACTACTTCAGATCTAACTTTAAAAGTGTTGGTATTTCAAGAGTATTCTCCGTTCTTTTATGTACATTGATTCTGATATAAATCAGTATATACAAGTAGCAGGCAACTGGAAGACATAGCCCCTGCCCCCCCAAGTCAGTGGGTACAGAGGGCAAATACTATTGAGGTGCACCAGAAAGTTTTGGAATTTGCTATTTTTTATGGATCAGGGTTTAATTTTCACAGTCTCAGAACTCATACTCTTGTAGCCTGTGTTTTCAACAAGCAGCTAGAATACTGCATTATGGATTCACTTTAACTGGAAAAGAAGCAGAGCTTTACAATGGTGCATGGCTCACGGATTCTCATATGTATGCATATATATGTATGTGTGTGTGTGTGTGTGTGTGTGTGTGTGTGTGTGTGTGTGTGTGTATATATATATATATACACACATGTGTGTGTGCATGCATCTGTGTGTAGTAAACAGTAGAATTCATGGCAAATAACTGAATCTGTTAGCCACTGGTAACATATGCATTGTGTTGATGTCATCTGGTGGCCAATTGTTAAATCATCCACAAGGAATTCTGGTACAAAAAAAGCAGTTAGAACTGAAGCCTGAAAATTATTACAATACTTGACTAGGGTTAAAAATAAAGGAAAAGTAATATGCACTCAAAATGGAAAAGAAACACAAAATAAAATATATTGTCAGACATGAACATCTATTCAAATACATCTTTAGAAAACAACAAATACATAGCAAGTAATATTAACTAGTGACCTACTAGTAAGACAGCAGTATTAAATTAAATATCGGTGAAATAGTCATATTCCTATTTTAAGACAAATAAAACCTTTCTATACCCGGTTCTGTGACATGAAAAGTACTCGTATGCTAACTAGAGATATTCATTAAGACCAGGAGCATATAAAGTATCCAGATTAACAATCTACATTTGTTTCTTTCTGTTTTCATTTTTATGTTTGTTAGGAACACAGCCACTTAGTATAGCTATAGTAATAAAAGTGAAACAGGAAGTTAAGCGTTTTTCTTTACATTTAAGCACTGCATTCTTTTTTTTCCCCCAAGCAACAGAGATCGCTTAAACAAAGTATTCTGCTACATCTGACACAAAGTTTGACCAACATGAAAGGCCCCACCATAGGTCTCAACCTGCTAAGAGGCCAATGTGGAACACTGAAGTGTACCTTGACAATGGCCATGGCCTTTCAACCAAAATATACCATATGTAAGTATTGAATAATAAATACACTTTCTTGCAGACACAGACATTTACATAAAAACACACACAGATGTAGAAGCAAAAAGTGGCTCACTCATCGAGAAACTCAGACACACACAAGCACACACAGTAGTAACTTCACTGTTGGTATAATTTATGTATTTCTTTATTCATTCAGAATAAAACATCAGAGGATACTCTGCCAATTAAGTGGCTATAACTGCTGTATACAGAGTCACACAAAGTCGCCAAGGCACAGATACACAGATAACTTACCACATACCCACTCACAGAAATGTACCCCATTACGGCCACTTTATTGACCCAGTACTTCTCAGATCTTTGATTCTGATTCACTGAAGGAAGAAATACATACATTGTACCAACTGTGAAGTCACTGCTGTCAGACACATACAGTCCAAAGCATTGCATCTCCAATGCCCCCCTCATCACACATACACATATGATGTTCTCAGCTATCCTTGACTTTGCTGAATGTCCCTGATTTTTTCTCATATTGCTGTCTGTTCTTCAGACATTTTTCACATATTGAGGACTGCAGTCCCTGAGTAATCATTAACAGTTTGAGTTTCATACTTCATAAAATGCATGCTAAGGCAAAATGTGTTATTTTATCAAACTTCAAAGTATATAACAGTATTTAAAATCTGACTTGGGAACTTTGTCTCCAGTTTTTTTTTTTTTTTGTCTTTATCCCTGATTCTTGAGCCAAGAGATTGTCAGATGCTTACATATACATCATACCTCTGAAGTGTCCAGATTTTTGCCTCATATTTTTGTTCATTTCGTCATAAAATGTATGGTTTTCTGGCAAACCATTGAGGGCTGAGTCTCTGAATAATTACATACATTTGAGTTTCAGACTTTATATCCTTCAGAAAATGCATGCTAACACAAATCCTGTTATTCTAGCAACTTTCTAAGTTTATAAGAGAAACATTTAAAATTGGTTCCTTTTTTGGGGCCTTTGTCCTCACCCCCATTAATTAAGGCTATGTCCAGATTTCTTGTGCTAAGAGGTTGAGAGCTAGGACGGACACACACACACACACACACACACACACACACACACACACACACCATACCTTACAATGCCCAAAATTTTGCAGAATACCCAAATTATTGGCTCATATTTCTGGTCTGTTCCTCATAAAATATGTAGTTTTCTGGCAAATCACTAGGGAATGAAATAAGATAATGACAGAAATTTGAGTTTCAGACATCACATCCTTCAGAACATGTATGGTAACACAAAACCTGTTATTCTAGTAACTTACTAAGTTTATAAGAGCAGTATCTAAAAATTGTCCATATTTTTGTGGCTTTATCCCCACATTATATTTGGCTACTGGCTTTGTCCAGATTTATTACTCTAGGAAGTTGAGAGGTATGCATTTAAAGAGAGGGAGAAAATATAAAATAGAAGCAAAATGGTAACAGAGTAAATAACTGCAATACCAGCAATTAAAAGGAATCCTTTTAATTTTATTTTTTTCTCCCCCTCTTGAAACACAGTTTGTCACAACCATGTTTAGCAAGGGGAAAAGTGGCAGAAGTTTATTTTCTGTCATTATTTGTGCTTCATAGGTATCGTTATAGGCAGCCCTGAAGCCATGGACTTTTGTCATTCCAAATGGCTGATAAAGGTCAAACTCATTCTCTGACTGGCTCCCTTTCTTTCTCTCTCTCTTTGCCAAATGGCTATAATTATGATTTGGGAGCCAATCAGAGAATGAAAAGCTGAACAGCAAAACACTACTTCAGTGTCAGTGTCAAATGTGGAGCTTTCTGCACAAAGCACTGCAGTTGAAAGCTAAGGGCCCCACAGGCATGTTACTAGATAAATCACCCACTTACTACTGCATGTTATGAGCTCTCTAATTTCAAATGTTTTGTGTACATTTTTGGATGTGAAAATCTTGGACTTACTAACACATGCAGCACAGGAACAATAACCACAAGGGCAATATCCTAAAGGTTTGATCTTCTAGAAAGGGTTGTGCAGTTTTGGGTCTGTGTGAATCTGTAAAATAAGCTAACCACTGTATTAAAGTATGACCTCTGTGATATAGAAAACTGCATTTGTCTTTAACAACAGAATAGCAAAATAGTCAGCCTTAAGATTGGGCCAAAACTTGTCAAAAACTTCCCTGATCTTGAAATATTGTTGCTGCTAATGGTGGTCACAAAAAGAACTGGGGGATCATCTTGTGAAAAGCTACCCCTCCTCTGCTGGTGTGCTAACAAAGCACTTCTAGGTTGGTCGCAAGCCCTGTCTTTAGCTCTTGTAACCACATCATGTTTATAGCCCCTTGTTAAAAACCTAAGCATCAACTCCTCTGCCTGCTACTCCATGACAAAAGGGTCACTGCAAATCTTGCAAATTCTTACAAACTGAGAATATATAATGTTGTCAACCATGCATTTGGGATGAGAATTGGTGTTTGCTTGTAATGAATTCCTGGGAAAGGGTTTCATATAGAGCAAAGTGTGCATTGACCAATCAATTATTTTAGTTACAGTTATATCCAAAAACTCAGTAGTAAACGGACAGTGCTCAGCTGTAAATCTAATTTCCAAAGGGATCATGTTAAAATATTCAACAAAAGGAAGACATTTAGCCATGTTCCCTGTTCAAAGCAACCAGCAGTTATCAAGATGCCTGTGCCATGTTAGTTTTAGGTACAAATTAATTATAAATTGAAAGATTCAAGAAAGCCCATAAACAGGGCACCATAAACAGTGGCAAATGTTGCAGACCACTTTTAAGGTATTATGTTTTATAATTATATAATTGCTCAATTATCCAATAGAATTTTTGAGTAGTTAACTGTTGAAACTATTTAAATGTGTGTAACTTTGGTTTTGGTATTCTGATGACGTTCCCTGTGTAGAATGAAAGCACTAAATCTTGTTGGATACCAAGTCGTACTTAATAAAATTTATTTGGGACATTTGTACTATGACTTCAGCCTTCACTGAGACCAGTGTGCTGGACTGAGTGGTTCTTTGTGGATTACAAATTAATTATGCTCACTAACAAACAGATTCAAGAAAGTCCATAAACAAACAGGGCAGCATATACTATGGCAAATGTTGCTCCCACACACGTGTGTGTGTGTGTGTGTGTGTGTGTGTGTGTGTGTGTGTGTATATATATATATATATATATATATATATATATATATATATATATACCTATGTATATATATATGTATATGTATATATGTATATATGTGTATATATATGTATATATGTATATATGTATTTATATGTATATATATATATATATATGTATATATATGTATATATGTATTTATATGTATATATATATATATATGTATATATATGTATATATGTATATATATGTATATGTATATATATATATATATATATATATATATATATATATATATATGTATATATATATATATATATATATATATATATATATATATATATATATGTATATATGTATATATATATATATATATATATATATATATATATATATATATATATGTATGTATATATATATGTATATATGTATATGTATATATATATATATATATATATATATATATATATATGTATATATATATATATATATATATATATAGATGTATATATATATGTATATATATATATATATATATGTATATATATGTATATATATATATATATATATATATATGTATATATATATATATATATATATATATATATATATATATATATATATATATATATATATATATATATATATATATATATATATATATATATATATATATATATATATATATATATATATATATATATATATATATATATATATATATATATATATATATACATATATATATATATATATATATATATATATATATATATATATATATATATATATATATATATATATATATATATATATATATATATATATATATATATATATATATATATATATATATATATATATATATATATATATATATATATATATATATATATATATATATATATATATATATATATATATATATATATATATATATACATACATATATATATATATATATATATATATATATATATATATATATATATATATATATATATATATATATATATATATATATATATATATATATATATATATATATATATATATATATATATATATATATATATATATATATACATATATATATATATATATATACATATATATATATATATATATATATATATATATATATATATATATATATATATATATATATATATATATATATATATATATATATATATATATATATATATATATATATATATATATATATATATATATATATATATATATATATATATATATATATATATATATATATATATATATATATATATATATATATATATATATATATATATATATATATATATATATATATATATATATATATATATATATATATATATATATATATATATATATATATATATATATATATATATATATATATATATATATATATATATATATATATATATATATATATATATATATATATATATATATATATATATATATATATATATATATACATATATATATATATATATATATATATATATATATATATATATATATATATATATATATCAATCACACACACTGGATACCCCATGGGTGGGATGTGAATATGGCTGTCAGTGTTGTCTGCCCCGTCACTTCTGCAAAGGGACTGATGTCAGCAGAATGCCCCACCCCCTCCCTCCAATTAGTAGTATGCATTATTGTCTCTCCCGTCTCCAGAAGGGAGATCAATATGCTACTATATCCTGTTCATGTGTTCCTCCCATCCTCACTGCCCACACCCTCAAGTGCCTGAGAAAAGAATGAAACTTGGGTCAACTCAGCCATAGTCGAGGCACTATCCCTCTATACCACCTGTGTGGGTTGAGCTCTAATTTTTTTTTTTTTTTCTTGAAGACAACACTGCCTGAGGCTGCATCAGCTTATGTTAGCTCATCAACTGATATGAAAGACAAATTCTCTACAATGGAAAAACGTTTTGCTTGAGCTGAGAAAATATCCTGAGCCCTTCAAACTACTCAGAAGATGAAGAATAAACAATAAGAAAATTTTCAGCAAAGTAAAAAGAATGACTTGTGAATTCAGTGAACAGTTTCAGCTTTTGATACAAGACGTACCATTCTCAAATTTAGCTGCATCTCAAAGTCCCCTTTTTTCTCTGGACTGCATGTTGTGTTCTGCATCCTGCTTATTTTTTCTGACTTATCTTTAACAATATGGACTACAACAGTACATCAAATATTGTTTTTACTTCTACAATTATATAAATATCTATCTATATTTATAACTGTTTTACTATTATTATTAATCGGAAGGTGACCGACTGCTAAATAGCCCTACACTTAACTATTAGGTGTGGTTTTGCTCCAAGACATCCAGTTGGTTTATTTTAACTGGGTGTTTTATAAGGACCCTGGGATTCAGGTAATTTATGTCTGCTCACACTAACTGTTTAACATAGGTTTGGTCAATTAGTGTGATGAAGAGAAATTCTGATTCAGAGACATGGCAAAGCCAAAGTGAGAAACATCGCATTAGCAAGCTCATTACCATGTCTGTAAATCAAAACCTGTGTCACTCTCACACAAAAACACTCACCCATATACCTACATGCATGCTCCAAGACATACATTACACAACAGCAAACACACACCCAGCCTTATAATCCCCTACCCAACTCTTAAAGTGGGACCAGCAGGGCAGATGCACACACACATTTGTTCAGCCTCATTCATGACCCTACAGACACCCCCCACCACCACCATGGCTTTGCTGGATTTACCTGTACCACTAGGAGTGAATGGATGACCACCAACTCAAAGGCATTTCAGTACTGAAGATGGCTGCGCTATTTTGCACTTATATCTGTACAGGGACTTTTGGTGGTAGTGATATCTTTTCAGTGACAAATAGGCCATATTTATGCAGGTGTACAGAAAGCCGGTATTTTAGATGTAGTTATCAACGTAGTATAGAGATGTTCTGACCATGTACTGCTTTCCTCACTCTGAAGAGAAATGATACACTCAGTCTTAATGGAATTTAAATGTCATGCAACTTGGCAGACAGTGAATTGATTCAGCAAGTCATGAACTGGTACCCTTTTTTCAGTTCTTAGTCAAAGTTTCAAAGAATGATTCATGGCCATAGGGCATATGCTGCCCCTAAGACTGCACTTCCATGCACAAGTATTTACACACAACTTAATATTAAATGCATTTAGACCATTTGGTGGTGGTATCATTCCTGCAGCAGCAAATGTTACTATCCTAGAGAATTAGGTTTTTATTTTTTTTGGGGGGGGGGGGTCATACCATATCTGCTGACCATATGTCTGATCTCCATGATTATGCCCGTTATTTTCCTACTGGGTGAGAAACAATCACGTGCTACTGATCATCAAGGCAGCCATCATATGAAACTGGATACCTGCCCTAACCTCCCCATCCCGAGTGCTGTGCATAAGCTAGGTGAGAGGTCATGCAATGGTTGCAGCATCACCTGCTTCAATAAATGATGTAGTATTAACAAGGAGCTCAAGGACTTTATCTGGGAGGGGAAGACGGCAGCAGTCAAGTGGGATAAGATGATTCTTCTAGTAGAACAGGGCAGATTGGGATTACCCAGTTTGAAGGGGGTATTTCAGAGCTACACAGTTAAAGCTCCTATACATAGCACAAGCAGGAAACTATAATTCAAAGTGGAAAGTGATGATGCTGAAACTGGGGGGAACTCAAGAAACAATGAGAGACTAGGATTTTGGATGCATGCCTTTAAGGAAAAAAAACAATAATCATAAAGAATATTATATCCATATAGTAGCTGAAAGCATTCTAAGAACTAAGCCAACACAGGAATTGAGAAAGGAGATTCTGCCAACAGGGATGACTGCAATTAGTGATACAGACAACAGGCAAGAGGGGGCTGGCATTTATTAGAGAAAACTGGAAAATGAACCAAAGTATTGGGAGCAGATAATTAGACCGGGAAAGATGACAGAATGGGAAAATGCCAAGAATTTATTTGGACTGCAGATTAGAGATTACCTTCCCTATCAAGGACTGATATCAGAATATAGGCAATGAGAACGAAATAGGGGGGTCCTAGATGAAAGACCAGCACTGGTAGAGTTTTTAGTAGAATCTAGAACAGAGGCGGCCATTAAAAAGGAATAAGTAGAGCATATAAAATGTTGTATGATAACTATAAAAATCAATCAGAGGAGGTTAGAAAGGATTGGGAGGAGAGACTGGATAAGCAATTCACAAAGAAACAATGGGAGGACATAAGTATGTCTCCCAAATATGCAAAACAAATCTAAAAAATTTAGGACTTTTGATTGGAAATGTTTACATAGATATTTTTATACCCCAAATAGACTCCAGAGAATTTGTTCCTCAGGTAGACAGCAGATGTTGCAGATGTGATGGGGAAGAAAAAGGTAATTGAGAACATATTTTCTGGCAGTACAAGTGAGTTGGTGGACTTTAAGAATTCCTTGCGGGATGCATTGTCGGAGATGCTGGGTGGGCAGATTGCTGTGACAAGGAAGATGATTTTTCTGAGGTATGATACAGAATCTGAATTGCCTAGACATGGCAAGGCCTTGCTGTCTCTAATTACGATGGCTGCCAAAAAAGCAATTACTAGAAAACGGAAATCAAAATCTAAACCAACAATATTAGAAGTAGTGAATATAGTAACAGAGATAAAACTACTAGAATTGAGATCTTTAGAAAAAGGTAGGAGCAAACTACATAGGAAAAAAATGGGAACTGTGGGAACAATACATACAGGGAGGGAGGAATGAGGTTTAAAAGAAGGCAATACTTAAATGAGCTATGTAATGTTTGGCTGAAAATGATTGGGTAGATTATAAGTGGCATATAATGTTTGCAACTGGGAGTGTGTCAATATGGTTTGTGATGTAAAATGCTTGCCACTAGGATTGTGTTGGTGTGGTTTGTTTTCATTTATATAAATGTACGATTGCTTATGTCTTAAGTGATGACTTAATAAATATGTTTCTTGTTTAACAAAGAGGTAGGAATTGAATAATATATATCAATACATGTGAAACATAATGTTTGTTAATTTTAACCTAATACAGTTTGATTACTTTTATATAAATGTAAATGTGCCTATGTCACAACTGATAATTCAATAAAGGTGTTTAAAAATAAAATAAATGATGTAGTCCTGCAGGCAGCTCCACCCTTCTGACTCGACTAAATGGCTCACATTAGATCCATGGTCTCCACCAGATATCCACTAATAGCTACACCCCTTAACCCTCTCTTGGAAAGGAAGAGAGGCTATGCCTCTTCATTCCTCACCTTTCTTGGCTGGCTACCCCAGCATCTGGCCAGTAACTGAACCCGGGTGAGCTGAGTTGTAGTCAAGGTTCTATCCCTCTAGGGTGTGAAGCCAGCTCAAGATTTGTTTTTTTTTCCCACTTCTGATGCAACCCCGTCTTAGTACAGATACATTACAGAGGTGTACTGCATTACACATCCTGAAAGCAAGTTACAAATAGACACTTGAGAGAGACCAACCATCATGCAGTTTGGCTCCCTATACATAAGAAGCCAACTCAGCCTAATAGGAGGCCCTACCAATATAAAGCTGTAGCTCTGAAAATTTTAACATTTTCTAGAAAAATATCCCCACACAAAATACCTGTATATTTACTAATAAATTTCATTCACTTTGACTTTTAAGACAGAGAGATAATAGAACACATGCCTCCATAAGACAGAGAAATATGTACAGGTTGTGTGTGAAATTAAGTTAATGAACATTATCTGGATGCCAGATGATAATGAATGTAAAACTACAAGGTACATTAAGTTAAGTAAGTTAAGTTGTACTAATTGTACAACTATTATAAACTGATAAACATGAAAGCTAGATATGGGATGTCTTCATTTTTTCAGTGAAATATTACAAGACAATAGTTTCAACTAATTTTGCATACAGACTGCCATCTAGAATAAGCCTATTCTAGCCAGTGCTGTGGTACAGAGTGATAAAGCCCTAACAATAGCCCAGGTGAACTGAATTTGATTAGCAGCTTGGGCATCTGAGGCACTGGCAAAGAAAGGATGGGCAGGGACAGTACATATGCTTCGACACTTCCCGAATTTGATCCCAAGCAGAGAACAGATGCATGCAGAGGGGCTCTGTGATAAAGGTGGATCAGCAGAGGATCTTGGCCGAGTCGCAGCAAAGGCAAAATGATATACCAGCTTGTGCCCATTGAACGACCACCCTCAGGATGTAACAGGCATGTGCAACATGAGGGAAGAGAAAATGGGCAGGGGAAAAACACGCCTCTTCAGGAATATGACACAAATGCTATGTGCCTCAAACTCCTCGCTGGCCATGAGCATGGGTCGCAGTAAACCTGAGGGAATTTGGGAGTGCCTGGCAGACCCCGTAGATAATGATAGGTCAAGGGTTCAAGCTGATCATTAGTTATAAAGATGAAAAATAAGCCCATTCTAATATAGTACACCTCCTCCAAATGTGAAGAAATCATACAAATTTTCTATAAAAGCAGTAATGGTTATGTTCTGTAAGGAAGTACTTCAGTTCTCCCACACAGCCCCTACAGTTTAACCCCTCTGACAGGGGAAACTAACTGTGACTAAGAGAAATAAATAATTTCTATGTATTTTGAACATTCCATAAACAGATGCTGCTCCTGATATCCAAGATGCCAAATAGTTTAAATGTGATCAATTGCCAGCAGGTCAGTTGCTTTCACACACAGATTGCCTCCCGCCAGATAATTACATTATTGATTGTGAACACCTTTAGTGCTTTATTTTTAGCAAACAAAAGACATTCTGCCTACATTAATGTATTTGCATTTATGTCTCTCTCTCTCTCTCTCCCCGTTTCTTACAGGCAGACTGAACCTGTGACAATTCACATCTACAATTACTTACATGTGATTGGATGGAATCTGTGACTAGCTGCTTTCACAAACAGATTAACCCTCACACAGCACCACTTTCTAGTTGAGTTTATCTTGTCTGTTTGACAGTGATAACGTAAAAGTCTGCCCACATTATATAGTGTGTTCAATTTCATAGGTTCATAGATTAGTACTAAGCTAACTACCCTTGCGAGCCATTTTAAGCCTAGCCAATTATCCCTTGTGAGACTCAAACCCTACATCCTGTGTCTGTAAGGCAAACACCTTAACCATTAGGCCACCCTCCCACACAAACCAAACATATCCAGCCCTGTCTGCATCCATCATACACACACATGCCAAAATTATCATTACCTCCTATTTCTAGTCAACTCACTTGATTTCATACACAACCCTCATCAAAAAACATTACAACCTACCTGTATTCAGCTCATTTCACATACAAAGCCCCCCACCAACTCTCTTCACGGTGATCACACTGCTGATCCACTGAAAGCGCACAGAATAATTACTGCCCCAAATCATAACAATCAATAAAAACATATGAACATGTAGGCCCTGCTTCTCCCCTCTAATCCTCTTTACCCCCTCCCCATCTTGTGTCAACCTCAAAGAGCTCTATATTTTTGTTGATAGTTGTATACAACAGTATGAAACTAGCCTGCTACTGTGTATTAAACCAACAGTCATGACTGTAATGCTGATTGGCTACAAGACATTCCTGGCTTCAGGTTTGCTTTCAGCTCATTTTGTAAATAAATCACAAACTAGTTGTTTATGCTAAACAGTCTGCCTTGTAATTAAAAAAGTAAATTACAGAGTCGTGTCCAGACAGAGAGTAAACAACACACAAACACCATAAATGGGGTCTACCCTGACTGCTCTGGTGGAGCAGGGTGATGAAGCCTCGACTATGGCCCATTCCACCTGTGTTCAATTAGTGTCTCAGGCAACTATCTGAGCAGCAGGGGAGGGATGGGCAGTTTTATGCACTCTCCTTGCACCCGCTTCTTAGTGTAGGACTGGTACATCATGTTGTAGGAGCATTGTCCAAAGAATGGAAGGGTGATAGGCCTGGCTGAGCTGATGTGGAGGTGGGGCAATATAGTGCAGAGCCCCATCGTATGCCTGGCCGTCTTATGCAACTACAAAGACTACAAAAGGGGGGGTAATGGGGTAGGTCTAAAATAAAAACCCTCTGGGCTGATGGTGGTGACCTAGACCCCCAGGATGTCATTAGGTTCTGCGACCGGGGTTACAGAGAAGCAGGCACACCTGGCATGGACATGGGTCATTGGGTAGGAAGGCTGTACGATCATGCAAAGGAACAAAGTGCTCAAAAAATAAATAAATGCAGTCTGCTCTCAGTGAGGTGTGTCTTCAAACTGATCTTGCTGTAGTCTCACTGTGGTGTATATTTAAACTGAAACTTCTCTAGAAGCTGTACCATACAGCATACCAATCACTGGAGGTAGTTCATTAGCATATATGCCACATATCTAATATCATCCCCTTGTTAAAAGTGTGTATTATCTACGCATACAAGCAAATGCATACAAGACAACATATATTACACTACATATTAGCACTATACAAAACATCATTAGCTTTTTAAACATTAAAATAATACTTATGAATCTATTTAAAAACACCAATAAAAGAATTTTTTATTCCTTTGGACATTTTTTAAATATTAAACAGTCTATACATTTGTCTGTTTTTTTCAACAGCTAACCATATATGCATTTAAGCACAACTATTTACACTAGACATTTAGCCTTCCTTTTGGGACACTTCTCGAGCTACAGGCCTATTTTTAAACAAGACTTCAGTAGAGTCTTTCTGCAACCTCTGGCTATCACAATGTAGATATACATTCTATCTTCTTTAGAAAGGACTAGCTGTGACACTTCCGATTGTTCTTGGAGCTGGAAGTTCAGTATGTCATACTCAAAAGCCTGCTGTTTTCTACTATACAACCATAAACCACAGACGGCACGGATTTGGCTGCTTTATAAACTGCTTTAGAATGTGGATTTCACACTGCTTTTCTTAGCTGTACTCTCTCTCCAATTTGTAAATGGTTGTTTTCTGCAGTTTCTACTTCCGGTCTATTTCCAGCATTTCTTTTACTCCGTGTTGATTATATCAGCGATGTAGCTAATGTAGATACTCTGTTTTTTCACTTTCTGTCCATTAAACAGCTGTCCAGGTGAGAGAATAAATCACTGCAATGCAATATTTCTACATTGCAAAAAAGCCAAGATGACAATTCACAGATTTTTTTTTTCACTACTCAAGACAGTTCTCTCCACATGCCCACCGGACAGTATACTGTGTAAAATTAATGTTACACGCATTGAATTCTTGCTCATGTATAAACCTTCGGAAATCATGACTTTTCTACTGCAGACGATTACCAGATATGACAGCATGTATTCGCTATTTCATGAATACAGGTTTGTTTTAATTGTTTTTTGTCCCCCTCCCCCACCCTGTCTGCCATCAACCATGTCGTGATGACAGTCACAAATCTAACTTTCAACAATTCTGACACTTGCCTAACTCCCCTCTCACAGACTAGGACCCAGTTAAAAGTTCAGAGTGGGAAGACGTGAAATCAGGCCAAAAGGATATACCGCCAGCCTGACATGGTTAAAAGCCTTTTTACTTGCACACTACGCACCTTCTCACCCCATGACCAGGGTGCAATGACATCTATTTAAAACTAGCCCACAGACAAACTGTTGGTGCATTCCTACAATTATGTGCTGAAGGAAAAGTCCCTAATCTACATTCCTCCGACCCACAGGATCTACTGTTTGAACTAGATGAGAATAACACCTTTAATCCACCGATCCTATTTTCACTTGTCTGTCATCTTGAGTATTTTTAGCAACTTGAAGTAATAATCCACAAATATTGGGTATGTCACGTCAAGAACAGGAACAAGCTTATTCCCATATTCCCACTTGACTCCACTGATTATGTGGTACTGGACATGCCAGCATCTCTTCCTTTAGACTAAAGGTATGGTATGTACTGCTTGTTCTTTCGTCTTTTTCTGGTTAGGGGTCGCCACAGCGGAACTCCAGTCCGATAATGACTGGCAGTAGATTTTTACTGTGCCGAGGTACCAGCTCGACGCCCAACCTTCAACGAAGGCACGCCCATTTACGCATGTCTTTCGAACGCCACTCAACACAGAAGGCGCTCCAGCCGAGAATCAAATGGGAGAACCTCTTGCTGTGAGGCGACAACGCTACCACTGCACCGCCGCGGCTTAAAGGTATGGTATGGTATGTACTGCAAATAGTACAATTCAACACTACTTGTTTTATCAGAGTCAACACCCTGGTCACTACATTGTATCTCTTGCTCTTTCTTTGCATGTTGCTATGCCTAGATCTGAACCAACCCTTAAGCATTTTAATTTCAGTGGACAGGGAACTATCATGTTGTCAGTTTGGAGCATTAATATCTAGTACAATTTATTTCTTCAATTTAAACTAAAACACTAACTGTAATGATGTAGTTAAACTAATTATAAAAATATACTCAGAATGAAATATTAGCTACTCACACCATGATAATATTCCCTCTAAAAGGGATATCAGCTTCCATAACTTAATTTGGTGTTACACATATATTTAAGCATTAACATTGCTACTGTGAATTCTCCGACACATCTCTTATTCAGTCAGTAAACCTCTGAAATCCATCTACTTTTTTTTCTGTCCCTTGTGTTAGTGGTACTACCCAGAAGAATCTCTAGCTTTTTTTCCAACAAGTCTTCTTCTACCTCTGGTTAACATGACTTAGTGTGTGTGTAGCTCCTTGCCTGGCCAGTATTTAATTTTTATGTCATACTTCTGTACATTAAACAACAATTGCTGCAACCTTTTCACAGCTCAACTCCAAGGCTGCATTGTGCTGTAATGGCTTTCTTACAGGCACAGTCATCCTGGACTCATTAGACTTTTTCATCACACTTTAGTCCCTCTTATATTAGAGTATGACCTATGTATTTCAGACTTCTTATTTTACATTTACTTAATTTTAAAGTATGCTGCCTTCAACTTCCTGTAAATGATGAACTGCTGATAAGAGCTAAACTGTGGGCTCCCTCCATTAATTATTTTATTGTTAATAATACTGTACGTTATTATTCTTCCTTGAGGAAGTGACACTGTTCTAAGATAGTAAATTCAAACTGGAGTGAATATTAAAATTAGTCAATTTGGAAAAGAAGAAACAGAAAGCTACAGGGCTGCTATGCACAACACACCCACATGGAACAGCAGTCATGCCAGCTGAAGATACAGCAACTTAGCATAGCAAAGAAGTACTGGATGGTACTTTGAGTGAGTAATCTGTTGAATCTGTAGTAGCTAAGGTACTAATGAAGCCAAACAAAACTGAAAACAAACTAGATGCCTAGATTAGAAATTATGAGAAAAGGGCCAGTGAAATGGAAACAGCACTGACTGATCACTCTTGATGTAAAATCAGCAGACAGAGGGACATCCACGAGATGCAACTCCATATGGTAGGTACTCACTCAGGTTACGATGGAGCATCTACAAGTTGCAATAATAAAGGTGGAGAACCAATTGTGCCATAAGAATGTAAGGCTGCGGGGGGAGGGGGTCCCTGAATGGAAGAATGTACATGACTACATGAGCTTTGCCAAAAAGTTTAGCACGCTGAATGGAACTGGCAGAGAATGGGTTACAGATAGAAATCACAGGATTTTCTGTCCTGGCTCCCCTATGGTTCCATGAAAAACCTCAGCAACTGATGGTTGATGCTTTTATTCTGAGGAATGTACTGCTTTTGCAAATGGCAGCTCAGGAAGGCACTGATGTGAAGTAACATTCGTATGCATTGTCAGCAAAGTTATTGTGCCAAGTCCTGGCAAAACAGGATGAAATCTGTACCTGTTATATAGCAGTATGTGAATCAAAAAGCTGTGATCCTGGTTAATTTTCCACACCTTTTACATGTTCTCCATTGAAGAAGTGAAAAGTATCTTGTGTAGCTAATGCTTTGAAGACTTGGAAGAACTAGATTGGTTTTGAGAGTGTAAAGGAGAATGTTAGTGTTCCAGCTTCCAGTCTGAGATACAATGGTACACAGTGAAAGAAGTCCCACGAGATGGTTCAGTATATGAAGAAGCACTGTTAATGAAACTTCTAAAGCAATCATTTGAGCAGATTCCCCCATCACAAATAATGAAGCAATCCCCTGAGCAGATTCCCCCTAACACAAATAACATTTACACTGGTATTAACTGAGATGACTTGTGGGCTATGAGAAATGGGGTCCACACAAGTATACTTTTTTCAATTCTGTTCTGATTTATTGGGGAACCACTGCTGAAACAGGATTTTATGTGGGGTTGTTCCACTTTGAGATTATTCGCATTCCAAATTGCGATTAGTGATGTTTGCTGTGTTTTATATTAGGGCCTAATTTATGATGAAATATGTTCTGAAGCCAGATTATGTTTTCTGCAGTTATACTAGCTGTTACTCTATGTTACTCTAAATAGGCTCAGCATTTCCTACAATGGACTTATTGGGGAAAGAATACTGTGGGACCACAGCTGGTGAAAACAAGGTGTGTATGTGTGTGTGCGCCTCTGCCTCTCCCGTTTATAACATTACATACTGGGTGGTTTACAGGACTTAATTTCTGTCAACTTAGGCATGGATAAAAGCCTCATGTTAAAAAAAAGTTAAACTGTGGTTTAAGAGTCAACAATTCACCTAGGACATTAAAAAAAGAAAAAGAAAAAGTATGTATGTACATATGGCTTTGCTGAAAATGGTCTATTGTGATCAGTGTACTACCCTGGTAAACAAACTTAAATAAATTATATTTTATTATTGACGTTCAACTTTTGATAATGTAAAAATCAAATGTATGTATTAAATTACTAGAGTAAAGGTTTAAGTTTTTTTATATTGATGGTTCAAGATACGTTATGTACTTCAGGGTTAAATTACTATTTTTATGCATGCTGTGGCTGATTTCACATCCTAAATTAATTTGCTGGCACTAATACCCATTTCAGTCTGAACCCTGAGAATGTGCTGTGGGGTTAGGGTAGTATAGGGAAAAATAATCCTTGAAGACAACCTAAACTGACCGCGCCTATCTGTTGACACGTCTGCTAGTGTTCAGTTATAAATAGGACGAACCAGAGAAGAGTCCAATAGTCAGCAAGCAGTTGCAGCAAAAAATAAAATAATAATAATTCACTTTCTTCACTGATAACTCATTAAAGTGGCTTTCGAATCACAACATACCACCTTTGGAGAAGACTGGTTCAGTGCAAGGTATTTATTAACTATGGGAGGAAACTGAATATTGTACTTAAGACTTAAGAAGGTACAACACCGCACTTAACTATGGCAAAATATATTTTTGCACACTTTTTGCTATAAAAGGAGCCCAAGTTTAGTAGTTTGAAGAGCAATGTGAATGAAATGGTGAAAAGGAATTATGCCTGAAGAGATACTGTAGGCTAGATAACCTTACCAAGGTTAAAAAGGAATATGGAGGTAGACAGCAATGGTCTGCTGGACGACTTGACAGCAGAGCGATTGAGATCTGAACAAACCTATTATTGTTCAATCTGAACTTAAATTATGGAAAAATGCTACTGACTACAGTAGATAAGAAATTCATAGAAAGAGAAAAGTTACAATGGAGAATTTACAGGAGCTTTTTGATTCTTTCTGGGATACACGGACATGTACAACAGATGTGAACACATGTAACTTTCAATCTTTTTATGCATATGTTGTGTGTGTAGTGTGTGTACACACACACACACACACACACACACACAACATATATATGTAGATGGAAAGACTAGTCAAATGTTCAGAATATCTAAATAGATTCAGAAGACTGGTGTCAGCATTAATTTGTAAGAGAACAGGATACAGCAGGGAATGAGAATTTGCCATTTCCTCGCTGTTGTGATGCAGTAAACACAGGGTGCATGGGAGGGTTGCCAGCTGCATAAAACAGGTTTTATTTTTTTTCAGCATTTTGACCTCTTACATCCAACATTTGGTAATTTGACTTTGTTGCGGGTTGATTTTATATGACACGTGTGTGTGTGTGTGTGTGTGTGTGTGTGTGTGTGTGTGTGTGTGTGTGTGTGTGTGTGTGTGTGTGTGTATATACCTTCTGTTTGACTAAATCACAAATTAGTGAAAAGAAAACTGATGGAATGTACATTTTAATGAAAGCATAGTCTGTTGAATTACAATTGCAGATGGCTATAGAAAGTCATTGCTGGTGTGCTTTTGGATCATACGAATTACAAAGCAAATACAGAAAACAGTTTATACCTTGCTAATGCCCACTGTTGTGTTGTACCTCCATCTGTAGAAGCTTGTGTTTGTGTACTGGCAGTAATTCATTCTGTAAGCACATAGTCTAGAGTTGGTGTAAATCAGATAATTTAAAGAGTAATAAGATTTTATGGCTCAGATTCCAAAAGAGTTACTCTCAGTTTAAATCTGCCCAGATTCCAAAAGAATTGCACATTACACTACAAGTGACTTACTTCAGTGCAAGGCCCATCTATAAATAGGCTTACAACAAAGGCTGAGATTCCAAAAGACCTACTCTCAGTGTAAGTGGTCACTTAAGTGTGAGCAAGTCTATAGGAAATCGGGCCTTTTACAGAGTGAATTACAATGCATGCTCTGTTAAACATTAATTCAAACATGACACTCTCAGTTTGACACATTTTAAAATCTTTTAAGAAAAGAAAATCCAAGAGTCCGACACATTCTAGTTGTTCAGCACCAAACAAACAGGGCAGAAACGAATGATATGAGCACATCTGTATTAGTACTATCCTCACAAAATGTTCAGAGCCATGTATTGCACTGTTTTAAGAGGTCTATCCACCATCATGTCATGACGCTCAGTGGAAAGCTAGAGTAAACCCATTGCCCCAAAAAGGACCACATTTCATGCAAACCAAAGGTACATATCTGTGCATTGATCATTCTGTATATTAGTTTTATAAAAAGGTGGCAAAGAAAAGAAAGAATATTGTTTCAAACAGAGAAGGGCCAAGATGGCTACACATTGCACAACAGCTTATCTTCAGCTCTCCCAATGTGAAAACCGAAACGGAGAAACAGTTGTGCCATTAAAACTGTTTTCTGGGTAAAATTTAGTTAATGGCTAGTAAGTACACTGCCTGGATGCCAGCAAAGAAGAAATTTTGAAAACCTGAAAGAAAAACACCCAGAAAAGGTGGAGAAAACACTTGTTGGGAAGGAGTCTGCAGCTGTTCAGCAAAAAGCAGTTCAAGCTTCACCTTTGGTTCAAGAGATTGTTTCCGTCGAGGAAAACTGAAATCAAATGTACTTAGAGATGACTAAAATAAATGAAACACTGTAGGAATATACTGACTCAAATAACAAAAGGCTGAAATATAGAAGCTTTAACTAGCTATTCAGATGTGCTAATAAAAAACTGCAAAAATCAGAGTATGAAACGAAGAAAAAGCTGGCTGAGTACAAGGCTTCCCAAGAAGAGCAGTTTTAAAAAATATTAGCTAGAAGACAGCACACACAGGAAACCTCAGATTTTCTGCTGTACTAGAGAAATGGGAAGGAACAGACCGCATTCATTTTATCAAAGCATAAATAAGCAAATGGACTGGTGTTCCTCAGCAAGATTTGTTAACTGAAAGGGCACACAGTGTACGCTCCAAACCTGGCCATGACAAAGCAGCTGAGGTCTACATTAGTAAACCTGCAATCATAACCAACTGAAAGAGTTGATCCTGACAAAAGTCTGGCAGAAGGACAAAGTATTAGACACTGGAGACAACATAGTGTTTGTGGAAAATGATTATTCACTGTACACTGAGCAAAAGAGATGCACATTTATCTCAGCAATCAACAAATGTTGAGAAGGAATGAGGTTCAAGCTGTTGAATCCACCTGTCTTCAGTATACTTTTTCCTGGAGGATCAAAGACATTTTTTAATACAGAACTGGCTAAGGAGGAAATAAAAAAGTTTGTCCAACAAAAAGTAAGCCAGGAAGCAGAAGATGGCTCTAATATCAAACAAATGAGAAGCAAAGTTCAGAGAGAGAGACTTTTCCAGTGAAACCTTTCCCAGTGTTCCAAAGGAAAATGCTTGGGAACAGAAAAAAAAGATAGGAATTGCCTAGAAAATATTGTGAATACCCTGGACCTGAATCAGACCTTGGTGGTCAAAGATGGAGATGACCAGGAAGAAGTCCAACAACACCAACAATAGTGAATAAATGTGAGACTGTAAAGCATCAATCACATTGGTGAAATAGGACTTTGCAAATAAAAGTGGCTGAGAAAAGAATGGACTTTTGTTGACTTTGTTAAACTTGTGAGTGGACTGTAAACCATATAACCCACATTATATCTTTAATATTTAGAAGCACAGTAAAGAGGAAAAAGTAGTAACTATCAATTTGTTCTTATGAATATTTGTATAAACCACTGCATGACAAACTGCATGTTATATTGCAAACCAGTTGTGTACAATGTGCAGTCAGATGCATCTTAAATGTACTGGGGTCGTTTTTTCAGTAACTGTTGTGTGTTAAAGACATTAAAGTAAACAAGTACCTTTTTAGTTGTAAAAAGATGGATTTTACAGTATAAAAGAGAAAGCTGAGCAGAAACAAGTTGTGATCATGGCTGCTGGGGTGGGGGGTGTAATGTGTACTGATTGTATACAGAACGAAGATGATAATTTCCCTTGTTTTTACAAGGGTGGATGTCTAGATTGAACGTTCTTGGCTTAAGCTAAAAACATTTCTGTAAGCAAATAGACAAATTGTGAAAGCCATGAAAAATGCTAATCTTGCATCTGGACAGATATTTTCCCCATTAACAAATATTCAGTGACAGACAAGAAGTCTGAAGCTGAAGGCAGTTAGCCAGGAAAATTCCATACATTCTGTTCTGACTGAAATTTACAAAGATTGGTCCAAGCATCTGCACCTTGTTAGCTGCCCCCCCCCCCCCAACTGCTGACTGTTTTTACACCAAGACAAGCTGCCTGCAGGTGCAATCAGTTAATCAGCATTCTTTGCTGAGGGAGATGAAAACATTAAAAGTACAATGACAAGCAGTTCAGTAAAAAATAAAATTTAAAATTATGGCAAGCAAATACGAGATAGTAGCCTCCTCAGTTACTTTTATACTTTAATGCATTTAATAAAACAGTGCATAATTTAGTTTCATTTACAATAGCTAGTGCATCTTTTTTTTTCAGGCTAAAAAAAATGTTTTCTGAAAGCATAAAAGCTGTTTTTCACGTATGGGAGGGGAACAGTACAGACAGTAGTTTAATTGGGAACACAGGCTGTAAAATGCTCTTTAGTACAGGTAACCTTAATTATACATCAGGTGATGCCTGAGACTGCAGCTGTCACTTTGACACAATTGTCCCTATCTGGAGGGTTAAACTTGTTTGATAATTTAAATTTTAATTTGTCAACAATGTACATGGTTGTGTGTGCTTGCAGTAAGTTTATAGGGGGTGGGATGTTCTAAAAATATTTAGTTTTTTTTGTTTGAGAATTTTCATTAGGCAGAAAGTCTTGCGAAATGCAGCACAAAGTCCAAATGGAGATGAGAAGAAACAAATGTATAAAAGATCATCTTGACTAATAGTGTGTGTGTGTGTGTGTGTGTGTGTGTGTGTGTGTGTGTGTGTGTGTGTGTGTGTGTGTGTGTGTGTGTGCGTGTGTGTGCGCGTAAGACAAATTAAGAGCAGTAGCTTTTTATCATAATGGTCTCTCAGTTATAGACAAAAAGGAATGAGTACTGAATAATATTAAGAAATGCAGAGTGCAACTAGGAATGCTGCAAGAGACACGTTTGGAAAGAAATAAGCATGTGTATTTGACAAAAAGGATTTCAGAACGGATACAGAATGGATATTCAACAGAATATCAGGGACAAATGAAAAAGGGAGCAATAGTGATTGCTAGAGGGGCTCCAACAGTAGTAGGATAAGGGAAAATACAACAGCTCTGTGGTAGTAAGGGGCCATCGGCAAAGGAAGAGGATTATGCTGACATGTTTATATGCCACCAAAAACTGCTATTATGAAGCTTAAGAAAATTTTGGGTGAAACAATTGGCTTTCAGAGGGGAATATTACTTGTAAGTTGGGACTGGAACTTGATTTACAACAGTTAAGATACTGGCGCTTACCCACCTACCTGCTGGAAAAAAAAGAGGAATTTAAAGAATGAGAATTAGAAATTATTCGGGAGTTATCAGGAAAGATAGAAATTTCTTCAGAGGAAACTACTAGTGAGTGGAATAAAATAAAAATGGAGTTTAAAAATAGGGTAGAAATAAAACGAGAGATATGGTTAAGGAACAGGAATTGTTTAGAGGGGCTGACAATGGTTAATGTATTGCAGGATACAGGGAATCTCACAGGAGAAGAAAACTGTAAAATGCTAAACAAAAATAAGGGATCATTTGGATAATATGCATGAGTTTAGAAACATTGGGATTTGTACTTCAAAGTGTTTGCATAGGTTATAAGCAGACTTCAAAGAAGTTTTTCCTTGGGTAGATAGTAATTGTTGGAGGTGTGATGGGGGAAAAGAGGTAACTGGAACATGTTTTCTGGGAGTGTAATGAGTTATCAGACTTAAAAAAATTCCCTGCAGAATACTCTGTCGGAATTACTGGAGGTGCAAATGGCTGTAACGAAGGAAAGGAGTCTTAAGCTGCAATGCACAAGATCTGAATTGCATAGTAAGGCCTTAAGCTCAATTCTGTCGGTTGCCAAAAAGTAATTACTAGAAATGGTAATCAAATCTAAACCAACTGTATTAGAAGTACTGAATATTATGAGAGAGAGAAAAAGAACTAGAAAAGGTACCTTTAATGGGAAGGAGTTCAGCCGCGGTGGTGCAGCGGTTAGCATTGTCGCCTCACAGCAAGAGGTTCTCTTGTTCGATTCTCGGCTGGAGTGCCTTCTGTGTTGAGTCTGCATGTCCTCCCCATGGTCGAGTGAATGGATGTGCCTTCTTTGAAGGCTGGGCGTCAAGTTGGCAACTCGGCACCGTAAAAAATCCACTACCAACCATTAGCAGACCGGAGCTCCGCTGTGGCAACCCCTAACCGGGAAAAGCCGAAAGACATTACTAAAGGGAAGGAGCAAGTTGCATAGAAATAAATGGAATCTGTAGAAGCAATACATGCAGAGCAATGTTCAGAAGGAGGACTGAGATTTAAGGGAAGGGTGGAATTGAGTGATTTATGTAAATGTTGAGCGTTTAAGATAGTGGTTACAAAGAAAACGATGATGTAACGCATAATGTGTGCAAATGGGAAAAAACATTTATACAGTTTATTTTCTATTAATGTATGTGTGCCTATGTATTAAGTTATATTTTATTGAAGATGCTTAAAAAAAAAGAATAGAATATTGTTTCTACTCTTCAAAAGCAACTCAACGGAGAAATATGTACCTCTCGACACTGTAACCATACAAAAGCATGGGGTGTTGAAACTTTAGAGTGCACCGACATCAACCCTAGCCATGCTCTGAAAGTGAAAAAAACTGTATTTATATGCATGCTTGCACAGGCACACACCACAGATGCACACACGACCCCCCCCCCAACCCCAAGTCTTTTACGGCTTAAGCTACTGAATGCTGGTCATGTAAATTTTAGCTTGTGACTGAGATTCCCTTACTGCAAAAGTAAGCACTGCAGTATAATTTTAAAACTGGGTAGAATAAAAAAAAAAGTAAACTAAAGCAGCACAAGCTGAAGCACAGGGTTTTTACTGCAGTGAAGAGCATCCCTCCCCCCAATGTGTGCCTGTACCATTTAGTCAAGCAGTACAGTCTCAGTCTATGCATAAAGGAAACAGAAGTGCCAGTGCCACGGATTACTGTAAATTTTGGACTACGAATAATTTCTATGTTGTGTCAAACTGAAGCCAAAACAGACCACTGTTCCTGACAAAAAAATAAATAAAAAATAAAGTAAATAAAAAAATAAAACAAAAGCATTAAGTTAAGAATGTACTTCAAATATTTGTGCTGTTGGATGCAAATATGGAACTTCTAAATTTGCTTAATCACTCCTGGGATCTTTTTCAATAAATCACTGTCCCTATTATATGGGGTAAATTTCTCTCCATAGTCAGTTCTGCAGTGCAATATTAAGGTCTAAGGTAGAGTTTAGTGTCAAGACAAAAACTGTGTAGTGGAATAACTTTATGCTTCTATTGTACAATTTTGAAGTTGGTGTTTATAATGCATGTAAGAAAAGTGTGACAACTGAATGCATAAATTGAGAAACGTGCAACTCAGGGCAAAAAAAAAAATGGATGCCAACAAATTGCCTTTTACTAGTGTAAGCATAAAATATCTGCTCACCTCTACACCTTGTGTATCAGACACTATGCCTATTTCAGATCAGGGATATGACCAGCTGAAGGGAAACAGCCAGCTTTCGCTTAAGGCACAGATAACAGTTTGTGACCACCACTACAACATCTGTCTTGAATATCTCAGTTGACTGTTTCAATTTAATTTTAATTTTTATACACATATAAAGCATGCCTTATACATTGCAATGAATGTAATTATTTCTTCTCATCTGTAATCTGGGACCAAATTTAATCCTTAACTTACACTACTACTATGCTCAAAAGTCATACACAGATATAAAAAAATGTTAAGATGACTTCAATTCTAATGCATTCCTCCATATATAAGGTGGGAACTAAAAGGTTACAATTTCAACATCTTCCAGAGCCCACATAATCTGACATACAGACTTCAGACTTACAGTGGATGAATATAGTAGATTTCTCACACGTCTCAACAGGCTCTAACACTGAACATTACTCAAAGTGGAGTTGAAGAGGTGTCAGACATGAGGAGAAGTTTCTCTGAGACTTGCGCAGAAGGGTTAAAAAAAAAAACTGCCAAATTCCATCTCCTATGCAAACATCATCAGAAACATCTGCTTGTGCTTTTCACTTCATCTTACTTTAGTCAACAGGAAGCATTTCTAAGGTAACTTTCTTTTGAGATGCTCAAAAAGCCCTACAACCAAACATTTCAAAATCTACACAACACACAAGCTTGAAAAATACATTTTGATATGTTAATATGCGATATATACAGAAAACAACAAATATTTCAAACTTTCCACTCATAGCTTAGGGTTAACAAGTGATACGCACCTTCAACATCCACAGCTTCACAATGTAATCTATTCCCAGTATTCTAAAAACAAACAAAAAGTACAGTGTACACTGCTATTACCCCCTTAAACTACAAGGAGATTATATTATGACAAAATACATGGCCTGTTATGTATCCCAGCTAAGAGAGACAACTATTACATTCAACACTTTTTTTTTTCAAATATATAAACATTCTTCTAGCTTTCTTAGCAACCAATGTCTGGGTGTGGGTAATGCTGGATTTACCCATGGTTGGTGTGGTTTGGTCACGAGGGCGAAGCCCAAGTGATTAAATAAAGACAACCGTGGGTAAATCTAGCATTGCCCACACCCAGACGTGGGTAATTGCTATTATAGAATGACATTATTTAAGGAAAAAAAATACTTATTTTTCTTAAATAATGTCCTTGTACAATGGTTCCGTGCTGTCCTTCCGTGGCTTGTAGAGATCCTGTTACTTTTTTTGATGTACTGCGCATGCGTATGGGACTTGTTTCCCAAAGCATACCCAGTACATCAGTGCTTCGGAAAGTAAGCAATGGAGAAAAGAAGATCTCCGTTGCTAGTTTTTTTTTTTTTTTTTTTTAATTAGAAAAAAATAGTTTGGGGCAATTTACAGGTAGGACAGCTGTAGTCCTGACTCCACACATACGAGAAAGACAGCTTGAAGAAAATACAAGGGAAATCAGGTACATGTATTTAATTTTATTTAACGTACCCGATTTTCCTTGTATTTTCTTCAGGCTGTCTTTCTCGTATGTGCGAAGTCATGACTACAGCTTTATTTATTTTTTTAAATAGAAAAAAAATTAAAACTTGGACAATATACCAATGGACAAAAAGTCCGAGCGCCCTGACCTTTTCTGTTGGTATATTGTCAGATTTACAACGGGCATGCCTGATGAGCTGACCAATCAGCGTGCACGTTTTGGAATACTAATGGCCAATCTTTGTATAATCTACATTATTTCACTCCAATTTTTTTCTTTGACAACATTTTAAGCAAGGACACAACGCAAGAGATATCCCTGCCCCAAGAAGTGCAGGGAGACAATCTTGATAAATGAAAAGCAACACAAGACGGACCATAACAGATCTACCACTGTGCCAATTTATGTTCCCCGACATGGTATTATAGTCCTAAAGCTCTACTCAAATCGATACTGGTGGTGGTGGTGGTGGGGGTACAACAAATTGCTCAACAGCTGAGGTAACTGATATGCGATTACAAGTATGTAGACCAGAGGGGACTAGCAACAATGGCTATCTCAATGTGTGGATGGATGTCAAGAACCTGAACAAGGCTTAGGAGACAACACCAAACAAAACTCTGAGTTCTCAAGTTACCTTACAAACAATACATTAAAGCTTTGGAAATTTCAGTTTCATTTTATTATTACAAGATTGTGTCACAACTCAAATAAACCTGTTACAATAATTCAATACATAATAAAATTAAACATTTTACAAACCTCTGCATCAAAAAGTCTTGAAAATACAATCTCACATACATGTTAACATACTTATTCAGTATAGGCTGTATATTTATACAACATCCAGACAAATTATTTAAACTGTTATGTTTCAGAATTCCTTTTTCAGTTTTTGCATCTGTAGCAGCAACTTCCCACTTGACGGCTGTGTATACGATTAACGTTTCTTACAAGACTGCTAAGTTCTGGTCAAATATTGGTTAGCCTCTGCTCAACAGCAGAGAAGTTCTGTAGAATGGTTAGAAAGATAGTCATCGAAGAAGGTATTCATGGTTTGTTGTCTAAGGGGACAGAGAAAGATAAATTAGTCACCCCATATTATTTATGGCAGTGCACAACTCAAATGTAATACAACAATCTCTATAGTGCATCAAAGTCAAGCCAATAATAAACTTTATGGATCATCATGACTGTTTCACTTGCCTCTTTGCAAACTGTGTTATATGCAGCTAAAACCATCTGCGTTACAGTAGTACAGTAGTACAGTACAACATTACTACATACACACCTCACCTAGGAGAATACTTCTCACCATTGTTTGTTAGTCAAAAGAAGTTACTTTGGCAAACAATGCAACACTCAGTAGCGATGAATATCTACTCTGGATATAATACTCTGGTATTTACCTGCATTCCCTGACCTAAATTTTCCTTCCCAGTCCCCACTGCCAAAAGGGACCCTCTCAAGCTAATGCAACAGTTGGCTCCAGGATACTCTGTAAAACAAACACAGATCAGCAGGATAAGCGCAGTTCGTAACATAGCAAGTGTCATGTGCAGTGCTTACGTACAGCATTAGCAATGCTGCAACGCACTGTTCTGCATGGAGCATTTACAGTGCAGAAAGAATAATCAGATAAAAATAATACTGTTTAGCCCTATAATGAATCCAAAGTAAGATAACCCAGACCTACTTAGTACAACATACAAATGAGTTGATTCTCCTACATAAAGCTACAACTGTCCCCACTTTAACACCATAAAATAAGCAAACTCCGTTTTACATATTAAAACCACGGTACTTTTCCGTTATCGGGGCAACACTTTCAACGCGAGCGTTCAGCTGAAATCCAGAACCTTGACATGTCTATCGACCACGTGTGTAAAAATTATTTGTCTTAAAAATTTTTCTAAGCAAAAAATGAAGTTATCTGGGTAAACTGTCCACATGCCTGGTTAACGGATGGGTCTTGCTACTGGATTTCAGCTGAGCGATGGCATTGAAAGTGCAGCGAGAAATGCTAAGAAAAGTAAATAAATGCAGCAAATGTGGAAACCGTGGGCTTTCTTCATTTTTATTTCTGTAGCATATCCAATCGTTATAATTGCCCTACCAAAAAGGAAAAATGAATGATCTCCCTGTACAGTGTCTTCTTAGTGTTTATGTCCTGTGTGCAAGTCATGAGGCGAATGACTATCACAGGCAACACCTCCATGCAAAGCTCCTGTCAGTTCCTTCCCCCACATTCATCTCGCCGGGCTATCCTGAAAATAACATTAAGTATGACACAGAAAAGAAGGAAAATAAGGGACACTTAGCCCCCCAAAAAAGAAAATATTTCACTGTAAAGTTGAGCCATTCACACTTTGAGAGAATGCTTTAGTGTTCCCTTTTACATGACATTGTGTTTTTATCGGTAATTTGCTCCTGCGGTTGCTGAGCCCCGAATGCTGTGTATTGTCATGTCTGTAAGGAGTTACTACAAACATCATGTAAATTGGATAAAAGTTAAAGAGGAAAGATGTGACTTCTACATTTTTGAGACATGTTAACAAACACCTAAAAGATGAACAGCTGAAAGACATGTAAATAGAGTAGTAACCACTCCACACTTTGAATGTGTGGCCCCGATAACGGAAAAGTACCAAAACCACATAATGCCCGCTTTTCACCTGGTCCACAATTATTACCTAGGCTAAGGATGGTATAGTGAGAAGGCTGCACTAACAAAGTAATTAAGTAGCCTGAGTGATTACAAACTAAAACTGGATCAATAAACCAGCAACAGTTAAGAAAAGTGATCAGTATCTTACAGTGTTATAGAAAGATAAAGCTTATTTGACTCCAGAAGCTTGCAACAAAGTTGCCAGCGAAATGTCTACTACTACTTAAATTACATTTTAGATAAGTGTCCTACATCAACTTGTTCTCTTCTTACACACAAACTGAAGTGGCCTATTAATCAAACAGCAGTCTGCCGCCAGTGTCACACAAACTGACCACCAGTGACTTGCTTTATCTGGTTGGATGGAGTTAGCTAATGAGGTAAATACTGCCCCCAGTGTTTGTTCATAACCTCTTCCTCTACCCTTCCATTAAAATGGTATTTCTCCCAGCAAGGATCCGCAATCTAAAGGTATCTAGAGTCATGTGTTAAAGAACATACATTTAGTTGTTTGTCTTTTCGGCTTTTTCCTGGTTAGGGGTCGCCACAGCGGAACTCCGGTCCGCTAATGATTGGCAGTAGATTTTTATGGTGCCGAGTTGCCAGCCCGACGCCTAACCTTCAGTGAAGGCACATCCATTTACGCATGTCTTTCGAAGGGCCACTCGACTGCAGGGAGGACATGCAGACTCCACACAGAAGGCACTCCAGCCGAGAATCGAACAGGAGAACCTCTTGCTGTGAGGCAACAACGCAACTGCTGTACCACCGCGAACAATACATTTAGTGAAAGAGCATTTAAAAATTAAAGAACTGATCAGTTCTCATTTTAAATCTAGTTAATATTACTGCTGCACTATAGCAGTCTTTACATTTTATTCCAAACAAGTAGCTAAAGGCAGGACACACTGACAACATCAGCCTTTGAATTACTTTCTAAAAGTAATTGCTCCTTATGCTTTTAAATTTTAATGCTCTAGCTCCATATTACAAAGTGCTACTTATACCAAAGTATACATGTATGCGCATATAATGTTCGAAGAAATAATCTAGTACAGTGACAGGATACTCTCCTTTATTATTCACACACACTACTGGTGAACTGATATTGATGTTCTAAACATGTTTACTGTTCTAGTCAGCTGAAACTACCACCACAAGTGATTCAGATAGTAATGGTGGTTTAGCTTGTTCTTGTAAAAAGAAGCTACTTCATAAAATAAATGTATTCACATGACAAAGATGCCATCTGCTTGTTTAGAGTACCCTGTATTAGAATGCATTTTTGATATTACACTCCTATTGCTCCATAATGTGCAGCTTTTCTCCTCAGGCCTCTTGTGAAAATGGGCTTTGTCCAGTCAAACATTCCAGTTAAAGTACAAGTATTTTTACATATAGTTTGTGCACAAAATCTAGAATATTGTTTATACATGTACTGTCCTTCTCAAAATTATAAAGTACAGTTTTGTACCTACCATAAATGTAGATGTTCAAGTGTCTTCATTGCTGCAGTCATTACACTTGGGTTATCCTGCCGTCAGGCGGTCCCGCAGTCGGCCAGAGTTCCAAAGTCTTGGTCCGGCGTCGGTTGCTGTCACCTCCTCCCTGACTTCAGTGCGTCAGGGGTATATAAGAAGCAGCCGACGCCATTTTCTTCAGTTTTTCTTGCCCCAGATGTCAGCTGCCCCCAAAAAGATAGGCAATACATATTGCTTACAAAACATACAGTAAGGTTAAAAACAAAACCTTCAGTAACCAGAAAATACACCACATAGGTAGTATAGTATGGAAAGCTATAGATAAGACCCAGCTAAGATAGAGGGGATGGCGGGTGGGTAACCTGGACTGCAGCAGTGAAGACACTTGAACATCTACATTTATGGTAGGTACAAAACTGTACTATGTTCATCGTGTTTCACTGCTGCAGTCATTACACTTGGGTAGAATTCCAAAGCTGAGTCAGGGTGGCTGGTTCTATAGAGGATTTGGTGTGGCTATGAGGCCCTGCAGCACTGCAGTGGAAAAGCCAGCTCTGGATCTAGAGTAAAGAGGCAAGTGATAATGCTTGGTAGTGGTGTGCACTGAACTCCAAGTTGCAGCTTCCAAAATGTCTTTGGTAGGTACTCCTCTAAGATAGGCAGTAGAAGTTGCAGTTGCCCTGGTGGAATGTGGTCTAATGTTAGATGGTACAGGTTTCCCATGTTGTGTGTAGCAGAACCTGATACAGTGTCCTATCCACTTTGAAATGGTCTGCTTCGAAATAGCCTTTCCCTGTGATCTTGCAGCATAAGATACAAACAATTGTTCAGTTTTTCTGAAAGCTTTTGTTTTGTCCAAATAGAAGCGTAGTTGCCTGTGTATGTCCAAGGTATGTAGAATTCTCTCCCCTTTATTCTGGGGATTTGGATAAAATGTTGGCAAGTGAATAGTTTGGTTAAGAGCCACACTGGATACCACTTTAGGCATAAATGAAGGGTTTGTTCTTAAAGAAACCCTGTCTTGGTGGAAAATGATGAAAGGCTCCACTGCCATTAGTGCCTGTAGTTCTGAGACACTTCGTGCTGAGGTTATTGCCAGTAGCAGGGCAGTTTTCAATGATATATATTTTAATTCTGCTAAATTGGCTGGCTCAAAAGGAGGTAAAGTGAGTTTTTCCAAGACAAAATTGAGGTCCCAAGTAGGAGTCTGTGCTCTCCGGGGTGGTCTTATGTTTTTAGCCCCTCTGAGGTACTGCTTTAGCAATGGATGAGAGAAAAATAGGAGGATGTGTGTTGTAATGAGCCAAAATGGCAGAAGCGTGGATCTTAACGGATGAGAAGGATATTCCTTTGTCCAGCATCTCAGTTAAGTATTGTGGTATCTGAGGAATGTTAGGGACAAGAGGGTCAAGGCTTTGAGCCTGGTTCCAGGCACAGAATCTCTTCCATTTTTCTGAATAAGATTTCCTGGTGCTAGGCCTCCTAGCCTCCAAAATGACATCCATAACAGCTTTAGATAGAGGTGTTGTCTGTTTGGCTAATGAATCTGCCATGCAGTCAGGGATAAGGTTTTCAGCTGACTGTGCAGGATCTGATTGTTTTGCCGAGTCAGAAGGTGTGGAATTTGAGGCAAAATCCAAGGTGGGCCTTGAGCTAAGTTCTTTAAGATTGGGTACCAATGCTGGCGTGGCCAGTTTGGAGCAATCAGAATCATCTGTGGTTTGTCTTGTCTGGCTTTTAGGAGTACCTTTGAAAGGAGAGGCAGAGGTGGGAAGGCATAAACGTTTAGGCTTTTCCAGCTGAACGAAAGAGCATCCACTTTCCATGCTTGTGTGTGATAAGTCCTTGGGCAGAATTTTTGTAGTTGGCAATTCAGTGGGGAGGCAAAGAGATCTATGTCCGGGCACCCCCCATTTTTGTATTATCATGCTGAAAACTTGTGGATTTAATTTCCACTCGTGAGGATCCATGATGTTTCTGCTTAAGTCGTCTGCCAGAGTACTTTTCTTTCCTGGCAGGAATTGTGCTTGCAGATGAACTTGGTAAGTTATAGCTGTGTTCCACAAGGTCATGGCTTGTCTGCATAGGGGGTAAGAATGAGTGCCCCCTTGCTTGTTTATGTACCACATTACTGTGGTGTTGTCTGTCTTTAACAGTAATTGTCCTGGATGCAGAAGGTCCTTGAAAGCTGTTAGGGCATTTTGTACAGCCAACATCTCTTTTTGATTGATGTGAAGATGCATTTGGTCTGTGGTCCATTTGCCCCGAATACATTTTCCTGCCATGTGTGCTCCCCAGGCGTAATCGGAAGCATCTGTTGTTAACGTCTGCTTGGCTGTGGGAAGAGTGAAAGACTGACCCTTGATGAGGTGACATGCCTGTGCCCACCATCGAAACTCCTGTTGTAGGCAGGGAATTAGTGCTATTACTGTTTCCAAGCTGTGAGAGTGTTGTGTCCAAACACTTTTTAGGTACCATTGTAATTTCCTCATATGCAGTCTGGCATATGGAATTAGTAGAATGCAGGATGCCATGAATCTCAAGGCCTGCAGAATTTATCTTGCAGGGAGTTGGGACTTTGTTGCCATCATTTGAAAATACTGAGTCAGTTGTCCTTGTTTGTCTGGCGTGAGATAAGCCATCTGGGCCGTTGTATTTAAGCTGGCACCCAGGAATATTATCTCTTGTGAGGGCACTAGTTTTGACTTCTTTTCGTTTACTGTGTACCCTAGGCAACTTAACTTTTTTACAAACGCCAGATGCTTTAGAAGAATGTCCTTGCTCTCCGGTTGAATCAGGCAGTCGTCCAGGTATGGATATATTTGAATTCCTTTTTGTCTGCAAAATGCAATTACTGGTGCCAGGCACTTTGTGAAGACACTGGGTGCAGTAGATAAGCCAAAGGGCAGTGTAGAGAATTGGTAGTGCATTGAACCAGCTATAAATCTGAGGTATCTTCTGCAATTTTGTCTGATAGGGACATACAGGTATGCCTCTTTGAGGTCCAAAGTAACAAGCCAAGCTTTCTTGCCCAACTTGGGAAGGAGTTGCTGTAGTGTCAACATTTTGAATTTCGGAACATCCAGGTAAGTATTTATAGAGTGGAAAGGTCTAGTATAAGGCTCCAGGCTTTGTCCTTTCTGGGGACCAGGAAGAGTCTTGAGTAAAATCCTTGTCCTTGTTCCTGCTGTGGTACTTTCTGAATAGCTCTCATGTCCATGAGGGCTGTAATTTGTTTCTCTGCCCATTGATTGTGTGGCAGGTCTAGCATACCTTTTAACCTTGGTAAAGTGTGAAAGTGGAACCTGTAACCTTGAGGCACAATATTCAGCACCCATTTGTCTTGGGTGATTGCTTGCCAGTTTTGTGAAAAAAGTGCTAGTTTCCCCCCTAAGGGAGGTGCCAAAAGGGAAGAGGTTGGCATTGGAAGGGGGAAGTCATTGGGACCGTTTCCTGTAAGGTTGTGACTTGTCCTCACCTCCTTTTGGGTTTGAGGCACCCCACTGTCGTGGTCTGTAAGAGCCTTGGGGCTGAGATCTGCCTCTTGGGCATCTGTATCTGCCTCTTTGTGGCCTGTCTGACACTGGAAAGGACCACTTTTTCGTAGGCCAATTCCTGCCAAATCTTAGTGGCTGCACCTGTAAGAAATCCTTCACTGTTTGCACAGATTTTGCCTTATCCTCCATTTTCTTTAATACCTCTTCTGCCTTAACACCAAATAAAATATCTCGCTGTAAAGGAGCATCCAATAATTTTGCCTTAACATGATCTGGTAATGTTTGTTCCTTTAACCAAGCATGTCTTCGAATCACAGATCCTGTAACTGCTGCTCTACAAGAAGCTTCTAATGAATCAAAACCACATTGCAAAGTATGCTTTCCCACTTGTTCAGCTGCATGCAATAAATCCTGCATTTCCTTAAAATCAGGTTGTTCTGCACTTGTACTCATTTTCTGTTTTAACTGAGACAGTAAATATTGTTGATATTTAAGCATGTGAAACTGGCAGTTTAAAGCCCTTACTGCTAATGTTGCAGAGGTGTAAACTTTCTTCCCCCATCTGTCTAATGCTGTAGAATCCCTGTCCGAGGGAACTGGATTTTTAGCCGTGGAGGCCTTTACCCCTTTGGGACCCTGGGAAATAGTTTCTGGGTCAGCAGCAGGGTTTTTATAAAGAAATTTGTGAGAACTCTGTAGTACCTGTCTGGCTTGACTGGAGCAGGGGGTAAAGAATCTTGATTTAAACTGGATTCAGAGAACACATCGTCCATAATATCCAACACTGGCGGAATAGCAATGGACCTGTACTGAGGCAATAAAAGAAAGTCTCTGAGCCTTTTCTTGGATTCTGAGTAATCCTGGCCCTCCCAATGGAAATCCTCCCTCATGGTATGTAAAGTTTCCCCAAAAGAGTAATCCTCAGGAGGAGAGGCTGAAGGAATTGATTCTTCAGCATCAGAGTCCTCATAGGGGGGTAAAGAGTATCCCTGGTCTGAAGAGGAATCAGAATATATTGAAACCTGGTCAGAGGAATCATAGTCTGTATCCTGCCTAGGCCTTTTCTCAGGAGGGGGATGGGAACCCCTGATCAGAGTAAGTCTTCGGCCATTTTGAGCATCTGCTTTTTAGGCATGGAGGCCTGTCCAGGTGAATACTGTACTTGCTTCTTTGTCTTTAGTGTAGTTTTAGACTTGGCTGTAGATGCAATGGTAAGTTGTGAAGGTCTGAAAACACCCTCAGAAGCCGATGTCTGCTCAGCGGCTCTGGACCCATCTGAAGGGTTAGTCTCCATAGGCCCAACACCTTGAGTATCCAGAGGCCTACGTAACTCCACATGGGAGTTGGTCGCGGCCTGCGGCTCTGAGGTAACGGGTGTTAGGGGCTGCGAAGGCGCCTCACTGAGAACCGGAGAACCGGCGACTGGCCTAGAAGAGGCTTCGTCGTCAGTTTTGGGCCTTGAATGCCTGTCCTTATCCTTATCTTTGCGTTTTTTGTGAATTCCGGTCGTCAGTTGTTCAGACGGCATGGTATAATTAAACCTTCGGCCAAAGTAATGGCGAGCAAAATCAAACAGAAGTTTAATAGTGCGTTTGTTAAATCTAGCACAAAACCTGCAACTAGTGACGTCGTGATCTGGGCCTAGGCATGGAATACAGTAAGAATGAAAATCCTTATGAGGTATTTGCTTCCTACAAGAAATACAATTATTAACTTTTACTGACATCGGTCTGAGGCAAGAAAAAGTTTCCCCAACAGGGTACTTAGCTTTATTGAAGACTTCAGTTCTGAAAATTGAAACTGATACCTCAGGAGTCGGCCGACTGGCACTTGCGAACTGCTTTTGCTTCAGGCACCGCGCGGCAAGAAAGACTGAAGAAAATGGTGTTGGCTGCTTCTTGTATACCCCTGACGCACTGACATCAGGGAGGAGGCGACAGCAACCAATGCCGGACCAAGACTTTGGAACTCTGGCCGACTGCGGGACCGCTTGACGGTAGGATAACCCAAGTGTAATGACTGCAGCAGTGAAACACGATGAACATCACACTGGTACACACCTAAACTACAAATCTATATTTGAGAGACACACAAAACAAATATGATGCATCTTCTAAATTTAGAGGTCCAACCTTACTCTCTACACTTGAGCCTATTTTCTATTATCGGAAATAAATGTACAATTTAACAGCCTTTCAAGTTACTAGTGGTACAGTATTCTCTCCAGTGCTATTCATGGCACCCTGACATTAGCACACTTTTACCCAGATTATCAGAATCACTCAAAAGCACTCCATGACAACAGCTCTGGATTCACATTGTACTGAAGGCTGGTATGCTGAGATAACAGAAGATGAGGAGCTAAGAACAGAAAAAAAAATAGGGTTACTTACCCACATATGTCTCCTTTGAAATTTATATGTTTGAAGATGGTTAATGGTTACTTACTTTTCTCAGTGGGTTTCCTAACTGTTGGTTCTCCATCTTTCATACGCAATGAAATTTACACCACCAGATCACATCTAGATGAACCACTTACTGTTCCAAGTGTTGCCCTCTACATTTTCTTAGAGGACTAACGTGTGATCCAAAATTCCAAAAAAGTCTCTTCTAGAAGTAACCTTTCCAAGTCTTTTTCAAGTCACAGTTTAATGTACTCACCACTGCCCTGGCATTACTTCTTTACAAGACACTTTTTAACTAATTATCAATTGGTAGTCTGAACAACACAGACAAATAATGTGCTTTAACT